>NC_091283.1:516608823-516618823 GCF_032444005.1 Ranitomeya imitator
TATTTGTATAAGTATCTATGGGGGGCTTCAGTAATCAGATATGCTCTCCAGTGGGGGCCTACAGACCATTAGTAAGATGATATTTAATTTTCTAGGGTTTTTCTGTAGACAACCAGCATTTAGATATAAGTGAGAGGGAAAGAATAATGGCTAAAACATTAGGTCTTGTCTGGGCACAGCACAATGCACATGTGTTTATATGTAGCACACGCGTTTGTGGTCAGATTATATCCACTGTGACGAATTGCTGGATTAATATTTGGAAGATGAGTGGTCAATGTGGGGATTATCCCTGGTTCAAATTATCATTACAACGAGACTACATGCAGAAACGTTCCTATTGCGCCTGTAGGAGCTGATTTACATCTCAGCTTTATGAGACTATCAACAAACTTATTTCATTCACTTCTCACACAATAACATATCAGTGCTATGTGCAGACTGGGTAAACTACCCCGGATAAACCTTCCAACAGATACGTTTGAGTATATTTCAATTATAATTATATAATTATAACTGGGACAGGTCATTTAGATACCTTGGGATATAACAGAGAAGATAAGTAAAAAAAAGTAGCTGTGATTTACAGTCGGGGGAAAAATAGATAGGCTGATAGTCAGATGATAGACAGATAAATATATAGAAGGATAGATAAATTATCGATAGATAGATAGATAGATAGATAGATAGATAGATAGATAATTGATAGTCAGATGATAGACAGATAGATGATAAATAGAAAGGATGATAGATAGAAGGATAGATAGATAAATAGATAGATAGTTGGATGGATGGATGGATGGATGGATGGATGGATGGATGGATGGATGGATGGATGGATGGATGGGTGGGTGGATGGATGGGTGGGTGGGTGGATGGATGGATATATTGATAGATGATAGATAGGTATAAGATAGATGGATAGATGATAGATAGATATATATGAGATAGATAGATAATTGATAGTCAGATGATAGACAGATGATAAATAGAAAGAATGGTAGATGGAAGGATAGATAGATAGAAGGATAGATAAATATGAGATAGATAGATGGATAGATAGATAGATAGATAGATATGAGATAGATAGATAGATAGATAGATAGATAGATAGATAGATAGATAGATAATTGATGGTTAGATGATAGACAGATGATAAATAGAAAGAATGATAGATAGATAGATAGATAGATAGATAGATAGATAGATAGATAGATAGATAGATATGGGCTAGGATAGGCATTTCCACCATAACCATGTCCCTGTTGATCTGCCTCTAGCTTAGTGTAATTGCTGGAATCCATCCCCCCTTTGTCAGCCCCTTACTGCACACTGAGGCTCTGCCAGCTCGCAGTATATAGCGGGCATCCTGCACCGGGTATCATCCCTGCTGGTGTGGGCACAGCTCCTTAGCCCTGATTTTATGGTGCCCGCTTCCCCCATCCCAGTAAATACCTGGTGCCACCACATCTCCAGCCCGGGCACTGTACTGATCACTGGCCATCAGGTCTGTGGCTGTGTGTGACCGGCCATCCCAATCCCTGTGGTGAGCGCCATTGATGAGCGGGATTAGTCCCTGGCGCCCTGTAATCACCATCCCTAGGTGCCTTCCTTCCCTCCTTCCTCCCTCCGTCCTGCCTCCTTCCCTTACCTGTGCTCCTCATCCAGGGGTAGATTCGGAAGTTGCTCTCCTGGTGCAGCTCCGGGTCCCTCTGGTCGCCCTTTGTGCAGTTCTGCTTGGAGGAGTCTCCGGAGCACATCAGGGACAGGTTCTGCTCGAACGGGGAGCAGTGCACGTTATAGGGGGCCGCGTCCAGGCTGTAGCCGGAGGGGGGGTACATGGCCGGGGGCTGCAGGCCGCCCCCGCCGCTGTAGATGCCCGCCATGGAGCCAGGGAAGGACGCCCCGCTCCCGGAGCCATAGCCCGGCCGCTGGGTGCTGGAGGCGAAGGCGCACGAAGTTTGCTCCGGGAACACTCCGGACGGGAAGACAGAAGTTGCAGTTGGATATTTGGAGAATAAAGCATTGGCATAATACAATGAACTCATAATTCGGCCGGATGATTTGTAGGCCGGGACGTTTTAGTGTCGGTTTTACGAGGTACCGTGATATATTACAGAATTAGAGTCCAGATTTACACCAAAAAGGACCCCCTTTTTCCTCCCTGACCATGTGACTGCAGGACACGTGATTTCCCAGCGCCCAATCCAGGCCATGCATCCCACAGCTCTTATAATGTGGAAAAAAAATGTTGTAGAGCTGGATTTATAAAATATGATAAATATTTGATGTCCTCTAAGATCTATGATATAAAGTGCACTGGCGATGCAGTCGATAAGTGAGCGGTAATCTGCTGCAATCCCACCTCAGCCCCACTGTCAGGCACACAACCCAGCTATGTATATAGCTATGTATTCCGCTAGAACGCTGCTGTCTGCTGAGATCGCTGTGCCATCGTCATTAATACTGGGGCGCGAACCACAAAGCCCAGCCATCCACACCGGAGATCGTGCCTCTTACTGCCCAGCCTGGCTCTGCTCGATGGGCCACAACCAGGTCCCCACAAGTCTCCGGCTCTGATCACTCTCACTCCTTGTCTCACTCCCAACCATCCATTCTGAGGTCATTGGACACGTACACTAAGCTGCTGTGTACCTTGATGCATTAACCCTTCTCGTGCCTGAATGCACACATCCATTTCCCTATGTACAGCCTCTTACTTTTGAAACTTGTTCTTTTTTTTTTTTTTAATCAATAATAGACTCTGCTATCTGATAGCATTATGCCATTCACTATTCTTCAATTGTAGAGTCTGATCTGTCTTTTTATGTTTCTATTTTTTACATTCCTTCTTACACTACATGGACCTATGCAATTAACTAGATGGCCCCCACTATCTGTGTGCAGACAGTGATAACTATCTAAAAGAAACTTGTGCTAATCTGTCTACTTATCAGATTTACATACATTAACCAGTGTTACCCCAAAGGTCTGCAAATTTATAAACTGAGCAAAAATTATGTTAAATTCCATATTTTGCTATCACTGTTATCTACACTGGGGCCCATGCTAACGTTAACATAACGTTTGCAGACCCCTTTCCTAATAATATATACATACATACCCCCATCATCCCCATAAAGAATAGACTTGAGTGCTGTACAGCAGAACTTGTTAGTAATATTTATGTTCACTAACACACATCACAGATACAATTAACCAAACTAGGGCTGAAATTCCTATATAATTTATAATACAAAAGTAACTCGTGTTAATAACTTCATCGTATTCACATATTTACATTTTTTTAAACCTTCTTATACTGTTAAGACCTGTATTGTAAATGCAATGCACTGAGACAAACTTCTATCTTTAAATATAGCAAATAGCAAGACAGAGAGATAGAGATAGATAGATAGATAGATAGATAGATAGATAGATAGATAGATAGATAGATAGATAGATAGATATGGGATAGATAGAAGATAGATAGGTAGATAGATAGATAGATATGGGATAGATAGATAGATATGGGATAGATAGATAGATAGATAGATAGATAGATAGATAGATAGATAGATAGATAGATAGATAAATAGATAGATATGGGATAGATAGATAGATAGATAGATAGATAGATAGATAGATAGATAGATAGATAGATGGATAAATAAATAGATAGATATGGGATGAATATATGGGATAGATAGATAGATAGATAGATAGATAGATAGATAGATAGATAGATAGATAGATAAATAGATAGATATGGGATAGATAGATAGATAGATAGATAGATAGATAGATAGATAGATAGATATGAGATAGATAGATATGGGATAGATAGATATGGGATAGATAGATAGATAGATAGATAGATAGATAGATAGATAGATAGATAGATAGATAGATAGACAGATAGATAGATAGATAGATAGTTTATGCATAAAATGAGATTACCTGCACTCATCCAGGATCCATGGCTCTCTCCTCCAGTTGATCCAATCATTCCAAGCCCTAATCATTTGCACATCCCAATTAAGTGGCCTTACAGATCGCATTATCTCAGCACAGGACACCTTTATTTCTCCTTTTTTTTCCACCCCAAGTGGAGGAAGTGAAGCATCAAAACTCACTGCTGCCACAATCCCTCTTGTAAACTTTATTGTAACTCCTTCTTCCGTCGCTTCCATGTTTAGACAATAGGACAAAGTGTGCAGAACCATAAAATAGAGAATTATCCCCATCCCCTAGTTAAAGGAATTCACGTATACAGTATACACTCCGTTCACAGTAACCCTAAAATCACAAGTGGCTTTTCACTGGGCGCATGCTAACTACATCCTCGCACACAAGGAGAATGCGGGGTGCCAGGGACAACAAGAGGGGCATCTAGCAGTGTGTTAGAGGGAGGGGGTCTACAGCTCAATTAGGCAGTTTCATGTTGTTGGTCTGTTCTTTTATATATATATATGTAAAGAAAATACAGTAAACCACATAGAGAAATAGTGCACACACAACTTCTAGAGCAAACCTTTCCCAACAAAACAAACCCCCAAATGATCATCCACAAAAGCTATTGCGTTATACACAAACACTACAAAGTCAATTGCTTCCCTCCTCAAGAAGGTAGTAGTTTCTCCTTGTCTTATGGGGCTCTGGTTAGGTATTAAGTCGGATGAGAGGGGATTACAGCTACAGCAACATTGTGCCCCCTCCTGCATCTGTCCAGGAACATAGGACGAGGATTGGGGACAGTTGGAGAGCGCCTGTTCTTTCCAGGAACACAGGGCGAGGACTGGGAGAGCTGGAGAACCCAAGGCTCCAAAGGTCCACACTAGTCCAGGCTCTTCTCGCCCTTTTGTCCATCCAGTGCGTCCTCAGTGTCTTGTTGTGACCTCTCCATTTTCTGTTTCTCCAGTTCCTCCTGCTCACATTTGCTGCTGGGGAACTTATCTTTGTTGTTTTCCTTTTTCCATTTCATCCTCCTGTTCTGGAACCAGATTTTGACTTGTCTTTCAGTAAGTCCCAGGGCATGAGAAACCTCGATCCTCCGCTTGCGGGTCAGGTAGGGGTTGAAGAGGAACTCTTTCTCCAGCTCCAGGGTCTGGTAGCGGCTGTAGGTCTGTCTGCCTCTCCTGCGTCCGGCGGCTGCTGGAGAAGACAAAGGGTCAAGAATAAGGGGTCGGAAATATGACAAACACAAAGTACAAAGAGTATACAGTCAAATAAATAGAGGCAGCAGAGGCTACAAAGGGCTGGGGAAGGAGGGTGTGAGGAGCCTGGGAAGTGTCCAGCAGTAAAACCCAAACCTCCATCCGGGCAATTAGACTATAAAGCAATTCACAAGTGCACTAGTTACCCCCCCCCATAAAACAGGGTCACTTTATGGTTGTGATCCACCATTGCTCACCTTGTGGTCTCATCCATGGAAACAGCTGTGTGGGTGAGGGACTCTGCTCGGAGCTCTCTGCCTCTTCTCCCAGGCCGGCGGCTGAAGACAACTTGCAGTCGGTGTATTGCACTAGATCCGAGTCCTGGCTGCTGAACAGGCTCTGCCTTTGTAGAGGGTCGTATCCATAGAAGCTGCTGGGGTCCCCATGGCAGGTCACAGCGCAAGGGTTCTGCTGGAAAGAGGGTGAGGACAAGGAGGACGTTCCATGGTAAAATTCCTGAATTTGGCTAGGGTGCTGGAAGCTGCCCCCAGCACTGGGTCCATACACCACTGTGGGTCTGCCACCCAGGTCCTGTGCAAAGCCACAATCATAGTAATTGGGGCGCAAAGACTCCCCTGTTTTGTATTTGGAGAAGAGTGAATTGACAAAATAGGAGCTCATTTTAATGGTTCTTTTTTACAGACTAGAGAAAAGAAGAAGAAGTAGAAGAAGAAGAAGCAAAAAAGATCCTGGCTGGTCGTGTCTCTGATTTCCAGGAATATAAAAGAAAGATACAATCAAAAGTCTATGCCTGGATGAGATCGCATCCCTTGTTTTTTTATCATAATCAAAAAAAAATAGCACTTAAGACTTGTCGCTTTACATTTCCAGGAAGGGATTGCCAGTTCATAAACAGTTTCTGTGATTTACTTCGCAGCAAATGACTTGTTTCATATTTTGCAGCGTCTTTTCACGAACATTTGCATCTATTAGGAGCGCCTCCTCCCATTGGCTTCAGCGGGGATTGGGAGAGGGGGAGAGGTGGAGAGACACAGGGAGCTAGATGGCTAATGGCATACCTAGCCCACCCCGAAGATTCATTTTTGGGGAGTGCGGAAAATTCAAGAGGGGGGACATTTAGCCGTTAATTTGGAAAATTTTAACGAGGCAGTTTTAGCCTTTTTAAATGTCAGGGTCGCTTTAGCAAACTGTAAAAGTACACGATTTAATTGCTACGAGTTTTTACAGGGTCCAATAAATGTAATTGGTATTTTAATACAAGTTATCAAATCATACAGTTTCTTAGGCTAAACATATTTTAAAACAAACGAGCCAGTCATATTTAACATTTTAATGATCAATTCCCCCTATTATTGATAAAGGTGCAGGAACACCCCTCCCCCCACCCCCATAGAAAAGGGGGCCTGTAAAGTGTTTAGTAAACTATAAAAGGCTGTAAAGCCGAGATGGGGATGTTGTTTATGCCGCAGAATATAAAAAGCGTTAGCAGTTTACGAGGCTTCTCCATTACAGCGATAAAATAGCAGATTCGATTGGAACCCTACACATTATTATAGCAAGATGCTGCGAGTGTCAATACTGAATTAAAATCATCATTGTCTTCACAATAACACTTTCTCTTTTCTTTTTTTTTTTTTTTTTGACTGTTTTTTTTTTTTTTCTTCCTTTTTTTTTCCTTTCCCCTCCAGGCAACTGCTTATTATTACACAGACCAGGCAGGGAAACAAGGCAGAGATGACCCCCAAACATTGGCCTCTGTCACTGCTGCTGTCTCTATGCGTCCCCCATCCTCCATCATCCCTGCACATAATAATAATCCCCTTATCTCACTGCTCAGATAAAACACACAGATCCATTCACCTCTCATAAACGCCTTCCACAGACACTGCTTTATGGGCGCCTTTATTACAGTGTACTGCGCTGCTGTGGCTGTAGGCGCCATGTCCATTTATATCAGATGCTGCAGGGATTCCCTTGAGTTCTCTTAGCGTGATTATGTAGGAGTATGCATTTTACATTCTTATCTATCTATCTATCTCATATCTATCTATCTATCTATCTATCTATCTATCCATCCATCTATCTATCTATCTATCTATCTCATATCTATCTATCTATCTCATATCTATCTATCTATCTATCTATCTATCTATCTATCTATCTATCTATCTATCTATCTATCTATCTATCTATCTATCCCATATCTATTTATTATCTATCTATATATCCATCCCATATCTATCTATCTATCTATCTATCTATCTATCTAACTCATATCTATCTATCTATCTATCTATCTATCTATCTATCTATCTATCTATCTATCTATCTATCCATCCATCCATCCATCTATCTATCTATCTATCTATCTATCTATCTATCTATCTATCTAACTCATATCTATCTATCTATCTATCTATCTATCTATCTATCTATCTATCTATCTATCTATCTATCTATCTATCTATCTATCTATCTATCTATCTCATATCTATGTATCTATATATCTATCCAATATCTATCTATGTGTTCCATATCTATCTATCTGTTATTATATTTATATGATTTATATTTATCACTTAGCAATTTCACATATTAATTGTCACTTCTGTATCTGATAAATACTTAATACTACATGATGGCTTTCAGACTTTACATTTATTTGTTTTTTTTTTTTTTTTTTCCTTCAGACCTAATTCACAATAAAATAGTCCATGTACCTAGGACCTACCTTTCCTCCGAGGCCTGAATTGTATATACCTGTTCAATATAAATGACTATATTGGGACACATTATCAGGCAATAGAAATATATCTCTTTCTGAGAGCGCTTTACTGTGATGTGACTTTGATTCCAGTAAGCAAATGTTACATTTAAATGGAGTCTGGTAAATAATATTTATGGAAGGCTGTTGTTCAGCTGACAAATGTGTTACCTTTGTATCTGTATTTACTGGTGTCACAGTTCAGGAGATCTTGCGCAGAAGTCTACAAGGAGTACGTACTTATTAATACAAGATTTTTTTTTTTTTAATCCTTTTTCGCGGGTCTATGCGACACTATACTATTGATTAATACGTTTTGATATAACTTCATGCTTGGTTTTGCAATTTACCTGTGAGAAAGAGACATTGAATGGAAACATTGTGAAATATAAAGCGAACTGGTGATAGAAAAAAAGACGGAAACTAGTTAGTACACCCAAGTATAAAGCACACATCATACACACATAAAAACACAAAAATATGCATAATACACACACACACACACACACACACACACACACACACACACACACACACACACACACACACACACACACACACACACACACACACACACACACACACACACACACACACACATATATATATCATGCACACACACTGAAAACTCAAACATCACACATATATAACACACACAGATAGCATACATATGTAACACACACATCATACATATAAACAGAAACACATGCACAATAAAAAGATAGCACATACATATATAACACACACTGAGGAAACACACATTAAACATGTATAACACACAGGTAGCACACATATAGAACAAACACCATACATAAAAACACAAACACATGCACAACACAAATAGCATACATATATATTATTATTATTTATTATTATAGCGCCATCTATTCCATATATAGGACATAAACAAACAAACTAAGAAAACACATATCAAACATACATAAAAAGCAAACATACACATGCACAACACACAGATAGCACACTTACATAACACACAAAAAGAACACACATTACACACACAAACACATGCACAACACACAGATAGCACACACACATAACACACAAAAAGAACACACATTACACACACAAACACATGCACAACACACATATAGCACACACACATAACACACAAAAAGAACACACATTACACACACAAACACATGCACAACACACAGATAGCACACATACATAACACACAAAAAGAACACACATTACACACACAAACACATGCACAACACACAGATAGCACACATACATAACACACAAAAAGAACACACATTACACACACAAACACATGCACAACACACAGATAGCACACATACATAACACACAAAAAGAACACACATTACACACACAAACACTTGCACAACACACAGATAGCACACATACATAACACACAAAAAGAACACACATTACACACACAAACACTTGCACAACACACAGATAGCACACATACATAACACACAAAAGAACACACATTACACACACAAACACATGCACAACACACAGATAGCACACATACATAACACACAAAAAGAACACACATTACACACACAAACACATGCACAACACACAGATAGCACACATACATAACACACAAAAAGAACACACATTACACACACAAACACATGCACAACACACAGATAGCACACATACATAACACACAAAAAGAACACACATTACACACACAAACACATGCACAACACACAGATAGCACACATACATAACACACAAAAAGAACACACATTACACACACAAACACTTGCACAACACACAGATAGCACACATACATAACACACAAAAAGAACACACATTACACACACAAACACTTGCACAACACACAGATAGCACACATACATAACACACAAAAGAACACACATTACACACACAAACACATGCACAACACACAGATAGCACACATACATAACACACAAAAAGAACACACATTACACACACAAACACATGCACAACACACAGATAGCACACATACATAACACACAAAAAGAACACACATTACACACACAAACACATGCACAACACACAGATAGCACACATACAT
>NC_091283.1:516623823-516626323 GCF_032444005.1 Ranitomeya imitator
TTTTTCCTTTTTTTCGTTCGGGTCCTTTCTAATACAGTATATTAATCGTGCATTAAATCCCATACAGCAACTACCGATCATATCAGAATAAAAGAACACAGGAGGGTTTATTACATACAGATCAACGAGTGAGACCTGCAGATAATGGTGGCACTGGCTACACACAATATTGGCTCTTCAATTCACCCGTAATTACACGAACAGTAAATACAGGTTTTGCATTGTCAGATATTGAGGGTATAACTATTAGCATATATGCATAATTATCCAGCACGTAAATGATACTGGATTATCCTTAAAGTGACAGGAGCACAAGAAGTGACAGTAAGTACATTACACCGTGAAGATGGAGAAGAGCACAAGTCATATATCAGGGAGACTGGCCGAGTATAGAGTTATTGCTCTATCTATTATCTATCCATCTATCTCTATTTATTATCTATCTATTATCTATCTATCTATCTATCTATCTATCTATCTATCTATCTATCTATTATCTATCTATCTATCCCATATCTATCTATCTATTATCTATCCGTCTATCTCTATTTATTATCTATCTAACTAACTCTATCTATTATCTATCTATTTATATCTATTTATATATATCTATATATCTATTATCTATGTGTTTATATCTATCTATCTATCTATCTATCTATCTATCTATCTATCTATCTATCTATCTATCTATTATCTATATATCTATTCCATATCCATCTATCTATATATCTATTAATCTATCTATCTATCTATCTATCTATCTATCTATCTATCTATCTATCTCATATCTATTTATTATCTATCTATCTATCTATCTATCTATCTATCTATCTATCTATCTAATATCTCTATCTATCTATCTATCTATCTATCTATCTATCTATCTATTAATCTATCTATCTAATATCTATCTATCTATCTATCTATCTATCTATCTATCTATCTATCTATCTATCTATCTATCCATCCATCCATCCATCTATCTATTTATATTAATCTATCTATCATCTGTTTGATAACTCTTTGTATCCCTGGGCCCTGGCTGGTGCCGCACAGGATTTGCTGTTTCCTTGCCCTTTATGGCAGGGTTCTTGCTATTCTTGGTGGTGACTTCCTCAGTTGGGGACTTACTTTGATGTGGCCTGTCTTTGTCCTCGCTTCCTTCGCACCCTTTATTGTCCTGGTACGTGGGCCTCTCATTAGCCTCCTCTCTTCCAGCCGGCGAGCCCAGACTGTACTCTTGGGCTCCCAGTTTGTGCAGCTCCCCAGGGTGCCCCAGCAGCGGCTCAGCCTTCACGGCTCCCGGTCCCGGTCCAGACTCGGCCCTGGGCAGCGGCTCCAGCCAGCCCCGTAGGTACCTGCCCTCTGGAGTGGGGGCGCCCTGCGGCAGGTAGGGGTGGTAGACGGGGGGCAGGGGGGTGGCCGCCGCGCTGTGCGGGTTCAGGGGGCTCCAGGACGCACTGAACACTGCAGCTTTGGGCTGGAAGCTGCACGAGGGGAAGTCCAGGGTGTCTGGGGGTCCTGCAGCCCGGGGACTGGAGTACTGTGCGGAGAACTTGGGCGCTGCGGGCTCCTCACTCTCGGGGCTTATTATGGACTCCACAAAGTAGTTACTGAGGGCTCCAGAAATGGACATTCTTGGACATCATACAAAGCAGCTTCATTGAAGGGAAGAAGATCCAGGACAGATGCGGAGCCCCTTCCCAACTTCCCAGCCAACAAAGTGCACTTGGCTGCTGCCTCCCGAGCTCCTGGCAAATGATTGGTCAAACTTTATCCGAGAGCCTGATAAAGCGTCACTGAGCCATCAATCAATCGGAGGGGCCGCGCGGAGCTGTCAGCAGGTCTCATATCAAGGAGCCATTGTTTTATGGGATGAGGCTGCTGCACCCGAGCCCAGCACACTCCCACCGGCAGCTCTGCGAGTGCACAGGTACTGCCTCATCCCGGGGCTAGGAAGGGTTAAACCGGGGCTCCTATTTATTAGCAGTAATATTATGATTAGTGGAAAGCTGCCCGAGCAAAACGAGAAATGATATTTGCACAGGGAAAGCGGCTCATTTACAGGGTCATAAATGTATGAAACATCTTAACCATGCAGAATATACACTACCAGACCTGTAACAGAGCCCAAGCCCTCAATATTCAGAGTTCCCCCATCCTTTCCTACCTCCCCTGCCAAAATATATCACCTTACACTACTCCGTATTATTCTACCATAAACATCAACTGCTTATATTAACCCAAATATCCATTATAGCCTGATAATGTACAACCTGCTGAATTATGCAGGTAAATTAATATCAATCCAGTTCAACAGCTTCAGCCTGTCCGGCTCCATTATCTTCATAGTAAAGCACATGTCAAGTGCTATCTATCTATCTATCTATCTATCTATCTATCTATCTATCTATCTATCTATCTATCTATCTATCTATCTATCTATCATCTATTATCTATCTATCTATCATCTATCTATCTATCTATCTATCTATCT
>NC_091283.1:517528823-517744140 GCF_032444005.1 Ranitomeya imitator
CAGAGTATGTTTTCCTGGGTCGTCTTTGTTCGAGTCTAATGTTTTTCTTCCATTTTTAAAAATGAGCGCGGTAATGACTTTCAAAGACGTAGTGGCTTGTGATTGGTCGCGTGGCGGTCACATGGGCGGCCCGCGACCAATCAGAAGCCGGGACGTGATTCTCAGGTCCTAAAAGCGCTGATTTTGAACAAAGAAGCCTGCCGGTTACCCGCGCTGAGTTCGGGGGCCGCCGGAGAGGTAAATATATCAATATTTTTTATTTTAAGTCTTTATTTTACACATCCCTATGGATCCCAGGGCCTGAAGGAGAGTTTCCTCTCCTTCAGACCCTGGGAACCATGAGAATACCTTCCGATACTTGATGTCCCATTGACTTGTATTGGTATCGGATATCGGTATCGGCGATATCCGATATTTTTCGGGTATCGGCCGATACTATCCGATACCGATACTTTCAAGTATCGGACGGTATCGCTCAACACTATTAACCACCCATCAGGTGTTACAATTAGAAGAGCCACACCTTGTGCAGCAATAATGCTGCACAAGGAAAAGGCTGATCTTTAAATTTTGCTCATTGCACACGCTGAATGAAACACGTATAAAATTTAGTCCCTTATACAGTCAAACTTTCTATGAAGGCGTGACTTGCCTTCCTAATGAGACGCAGCACAGCTGTCACAAATCCCACCTTGGTGCTGGGCGCAGCCTCCTGAGCGTCATTATTAGCTGTACAGGAGTCTGCGCTGTTGTGTCATCCCTTGGCCACGCGCTGTTAGCGCTGCCCGTTTTCTGACCTCATTTCATGTCGGCCGGTGCGGCTAGTGATGCCCATGAATCCCAGACCCACAGTATCTTTTCATTAATTCACACTGCGGGGCTGGGATTCATGGCCTTACGCAGTAAATAGGTTCGCCTGTCACTCATGTCCTTACACCTGCTTTAGACTGGGCGGCCTCCGCTGATCCCTTATTATCGCATGCCTCGGCCATGAGGCCACACAGTCTGAAGAAGGCGGAAGTAGATGAGTGAAGACAGGCGAAGATATGCACTGCTCATGTCCATCAATCACACCCTCGCAGTCCAAAAAAATAAGACACCGAGGGGCGTTGTGTCGGGCAGGGCGGACGCACAGGCGCAGCCAGCCAAACAATGATGTCCGAAGATGGGCAGCGCTACCAAGGGGGTTGCTGCATGTCATTACAAAGGAAAGTCACACCTCAGGGATGGGGGACACATTTTAGACGTGTTGAGTTTGACTTGTAAAAGGAGAATAACTTAATGAGCCACCTTGTACAAATGCAGCATTACTGCTGTACAAGGTGGCTGTTATATATTAAAACGCCTGGGGGGGGGACAGGTTCCCTTTAATTTCAGTTCTGGTGTCTGCGTGGCGTTTGCAGGACACGATGCCGGCTACACAGCAGGGGAACAGCTGGCATTGCTGAACCCCACTGACACATTGGCTGGTGTTTTTCTCTGTGCAGCTAGCACTTCCGGGCACCAACTGGCGGTGTTAGAGCCCAGGGTCAGCAGGAGGAGGTAAGGAGCAGAGTGTAGGTCGAAGCCTGCACTGGTGGCAGTTTTAGGTCTGTTGTGTCTGCGTGGCGTTTGCAGGACACGATGCCGGCTTCACAGCAGGGAAACAGCTGGCATTGCTGAACCCCACTGACACATTGGTGGGTGTTTTTCTCTGTACAGCCAGCACTTCCGGGCACCAACTGGCAGTGTTAGAGCCCAGGGTATGTATGAGGAGCAGATTGTAGGCTGAAGCCTAAATGAACCAATTTCAAAGGTAACCTTTAACCCACCCTCAGGTGTTACAAACTAGAAGAGCCACACCTTGTGCAGCAGTAATGCTGCACAAGTTAAAGGTTGCTCTTTAAATTTTGCTCCTTGCACACGCTGAATGAAACACATATACAATTTAGCCCCTTATACAGTCAAACTGTCTTGGAGGCGTGACTTGCCTTTTTTAATGAGACGCAGCGCAGCTGTCAAAAATCCCACCTTGGTGCTGGGCGCAGCCTCCTGAGCGTCGTTATTAGCTGTACAGGAGTCTGCACTGTTGTGTTATCCCTTGGCCATGCACTGTTAGCGCTGCCTGTCTTGTGACCTCATTTCATGTCGGCCGGTGCGGTTAGCTATGCCCATGAATCCCAGCCCTGCAGTGTCTTTTCTCAAATTCACACTGTGGGGCTGGGATTCATGGCCTTGCGCAGTAAATATGTTCGCCTCTCACTCATGTCCTTACACGTGCTTCAGACTGGGCGGCCTTCGCTGATCCCTTATTATCGCATGTCACGGCCATGATGCCGCACAGTCTGAAGAAGGCGGAAGGAGATGAGTGAAGACAGGCGAAGATATGCACTGCTCATGCCCATCAATCACACCCTCGCAGTCAAAATAAATAAGACACCGAGGGGCGTTGTGTCGGGCAGGGCGGATGCACATGCGCAGCCAGCCAAACAATGATGTCACAAGACGGGCAGCGCTACCAAGGGGGTTGCTGCGTGTCATTACAAAGGAAAGTCACACCTCAGGGACGGGGGACACATTTTTTACGTGTTGAGTTCGACGTGTGCAAGGAGAATAACTTAATGAGCCACCTTGTACAAATGCAGTATTACTGCTGTACAAGGTGGCTGTTATATATTCAAACGTCTGGGGGGGGGACAGGTTCCCTTTAATTTCAGTTCTGGTGTCTGCGTGGCGTTTGCAGGACAAGATGCCGGCTACACAGCAGGGGAACAGCTGGCGTTGCTGAACCCCACTGACACATTGGCTGGTGTTTTTCTCTGTGCAGCTAGCACTTCCGGGCACCAACTGGCGGTGTTAGAGCCCAGGGTCAGCAGGAGGAGGAGAGGAGCAGAGTGTAGGCCGAAGCCGGCACTGGTGGCAGTTTTAGGTCTGTTGTGTTTGCATGGCGTTTGCAGGACACGATGCCGGCTACACAGCAGGGGAATAGCTGGCGTTGCTGGACCCCACTGACACATTGGCGGGTGTTTTCTCTGTGCAGCCAACACTTCCGGGCACCAACTGGCAGTGCTAGAGCCGAGGGTCTGCAGGAGGAGCAGATTGGAAGTATTGCCGCACACACAGCTGGGGAACAGCTGATGTTACAGAACCCCAATAACAGAGGAGCGACTGTTGACTGTGCGGACAGCACTTCCAGGCACCAACTGGCAGTGTTAGAGCCCAGGGACAGCAGGAGGAGCAGATTGGAGGTTTTGCCAGATACACAGCTGGGAATCAGCTGACGTTACTGAAACCCAAGAGCACAACAGCAAGTGCTAACTGTGCAGCCAGCACTTCCAGGCACCAACTGGTGGTGTTAGAGCCCAGGCACAGCAGGAGGAGGAGCGGAGCAGAGTGTAGGCCAAAGCCTGCACTGGAGGCAGCTTTAGGTCAGTTGTGTCTGCATGGCGTTTGCAGGACACGTTGCCGGCTACACAGCAGGGGAACAGCTGGCATTGCTGAACCCCACTGACACATTGGTGGGTGTTTTTCTCTGTGCAGCCAGCACTTCCGGGCACCAACTGGCAGTGTTAGAGCCCAGGGTATGCATGAGGAGCAGAGTGTAGGCCGAAGCCTAAATGAACCAATTTCAAAGGTAACCTTTAACCCACCCTCAGGTGTTACAAACTAGAAGAGCCACACCTTGTGCAGCAGTAATGCTGCACAAGTTAAAGGTTGCTCTTTAAATTTTGCTCCTTGCGCACGCTGAATGAAACACATATACAGGTGTCAGGATGGCAGTGCCTGTGCGTCCACGCTGCCCGAGATCCCACCTCGCAGTGTCGTCTAATGTAATCCCACTGCGGGCCTGGGATCCATGGGCATGCGCAGTGCATATCCTCACCTCTCACTCCCCTCCTTCCTGCTTCTTCAGACTGTGCGGCGTCATGGCCGTGGCCTGCTATTAGGGATCAGCTGACGCCGCACAGTCTGAAGAGGACGGAAGGAGGGGAGTGAGAGGCAAGGATATGCACTGCGCATGCCCATGGATCCCAGGCCCGCAGTGGGATTACATTAGACGACACTGCGAGGTGGGATCTCGGGCAGCGTGGACGCACAGGCGCAGCCAGCCCAACAACAAAGGATGTCAGAAGACGGGCAGCGCAAACTGTGCATGGCCAAGGGATAACACAAAAGTGCAGGGTCCGTGACAGAATCAAACAACGCTGAGGAGGCGGCACATGGAGCCAAGGGGGTGGGAATGACGGCTGTGCTGCGTCACATAACAAAGGAAAGTCCCACCTCCCGGACGGTTTAACGGTGTGAGGAAACACATTTTATAAGTGTTAGGTTCAGCGTGTGCAAGGAGCACAATGAAAATAGGCTCCTTTTCCTTGTGCAGCATTACTGCTGCACAAGGTGGCTCTTTCAGTAACAAACGCCTGGGGGGGAGGGACAGGTTCCCTTAAATTTAAGTTGTGCCAGCGTGGCGGTCACATGACATGTTGCCGGATACACAGCAGGGGAGCAGCAGGCGTGACTGGACCCCACTAACACATTTGGCGAGGTGTTTGGCTCTGTGCAAACAGCACTTCCGGGCAGCAACCAGCAGTGTTGGAGCCCAGGGACAGCAGGAGGAGCAGAGTGTAGGCCGAAGCCTGCACTGTAGGCATGTAAATGTCTGTTAGTGTGCCAGCATGGCGGTCGCATGACACGTTGCCGGATACACAGCTGGGAATCAGCTGACGTTACTGAAACCCAATAACACGGCAGCAAGTGTTAACTGTGCAGCCAGCACTTCCAGGCACCAACTGGCGGTGTTAGAGCCCAGGGACAGCAGGAGGAGCAGATTGGAGGTATTGCCGCACACACAGCTGGGGAACAGCTGATGTTACTGAACCCCAATAACAGAGGAGCGACTGTTGACTTTGCGGACAGCACTTCCAGGCATCAACTGGCGGTGTTAGAGCCCAGGGACGCAGGAGGAGCAGATTGGAGGTTTTGCCAGATACACAGCTGGGAATCAGCTGATGTTACTGAAACCCAATAACACGGCAGCAGGTGTTAACTGTGCAGCCAGCACTTCCAGGCACCAACTGGCGGTGTTAGAGCCCAGGGACAGCAGGAGGAGCAGATTGGAGGTATTGCCGCACACACAGCTGGTGAACCGCTGACGTTAATGAACCCCAATAACAGAGGAGCGACTGTTGACTGTGCAGACAGCACTTCCAGGCACCAACTGGCGGTGTTAGAGCCCAGGGACAGCAGGAGGAGCAGAGGAACAGAATGTAGGCTGAAGCCTGATTGGAGCAAGTTGAAAGGGAACCTTTAACCCCCCCAAGGCGTTTGTAGCTGAAAGAGCCATCTTGTGCAGCACTAAGGATGCAAAAGGAAAAGGTTGCTCTTTTAATTATGCTCCTTGCAAACACAGAACTAAACACTTATAAAATGTGTCCCCTGATACCGTGAAACCGGCCCAGAGGTGGGAATTTCCTTCATAATGGGACGCAGCACAGCCGTCATTCCTACCCCCTTGGTGCCGTGCGCCGCCTCCTCAGCATAGTTTGAAGCTGTCACAGAGCCTGCGCTGTTATGTTATCCCTTTGCCATGCACACTTAGCGCTGCCCGTCTTCTGACATCATTTAGGTGTCAGGCTGGCAGTGCCTGTGCGTCCACGCTGCCCGAGATCCCACCTCACAGTGTTGTCTAATGTAATCCCACTGCGGGCCTGGGATCCATGGGCATGTGCAGTGCATATCCTCGCCTCTCACTCCCCTCCTTCCGGCTTCCTCAGACTGTGCGGCGTCACGGCCGTGGCATGCTATTAAGGATTAGCTGACGGCGCACAGTCTGAAGAAGGCGGAGGGAGATGAGCGAGAGCCTGAGGTGAAGATATGCACTGCGTATGCCCATGGATCCCAGGCTCGCAGTGTGATTCAATCAGAAGACACTGGGAGGCGGGATCTCGGGCAGCACGGCCGCACAGGCGCAGCCAACCTGACACCAAATTATGTCAGAAGACAGGCAGCGCTAAGTGTGCATGGCCAAGGGATAACAGAACAGCACAGGCTCCGTGAAAGCTTAAAACAATGCTGAGGAGGCGGCATACGGCACCAAGGGGGTATGAATGACGGCTGTGCTGCATCACATTACGAAGGAAAGTCCCACCTCCGGGACGGTTTAACGGTATCAGTGGACATATTTTATAAGTGTTAAGTTCTGCGTGTGCAAGGAACTAAAAGAGCTAACTTTTCCTTGTGCAGCATTACTGCTGCCCGAGGTGGCTCTTTCAGTAACAAATGCCTGGGGGGGACAGCTTCCCTTACATTTCAGTTGTGTCAGCGTGGCGGTCGCAGGACATATTGCCGACTACACAGATGCGGATCAGCTGACGTTACTGAAACCCTTCTCCTCTATCCTTCATAAGGCCATAAGACGACATTGGCACCTTCTGTCCACAGCACATCCGGATATTCCAGAATTCAGGACACCATTCCTACCATGTTTTAGACGGCCGCCTAACCTGAGGGATAGTTTAGTCAGAGCCGACATCAGGACAGGGGATCAGAGGAGACAGACATTTCTATCACGTCCTAGAACTGGCACTTTTCCATGCCTTCATTGTGCACAGTGCCATAATGTGCTAAATGGTAATACGTTTCAACACCCCAAATCAGGCAAAACCTTTAAAATTAATCACTTTTTCACGTGTGAGTCATCTTACGTGGTATACCTCATCAAGTGCCCATGTGGGCTATTATATGTGGGGGAGACAACACAGTCAGTAAGGGACCGGATTTCAAAGCACAAATCTACAATTCGGTGCAAGAACCTACTCCTGCCGATCCCACACCATTTTCACACCATGGGCCATTCCATTTCTCAACTACGATTTCAGGTCATCGATAGTGTTCCACCCCCTAGGAGGGGTGGCGATAGAGTCACTTCACTACATAAGAAAGAGGCATTCTGGATACATACCTTAGAGACATTAGCTCCTAAGGGTCTTAACCGTGACTATGAGCTTATGGCGTTTGTTTAATGGTTGTTGCTGTATATGATCACTAATTTGCTCTTTTCTATCTTTTTAGAGTCGCCTATACTGACTTATTGGCACCACGGATCACGAGCACCGTCCCAACTACTGGCTATCACTGTGCTCTGGATAAGTCACGCCCACCTTCATCATCCTCTTTCTCTCCTCTTTTTTCCTCTTAGGTCACTCACAGCCACGTTCCTCTACCTTTTGGAACATCAGTAGATTACTATTTAGGTGCAACCTACTGTCATGTATTTGTAGTTTCTGCTTCTATTTTTTTCCCCTCTTTTTATTGCCTTTTTGCTAAGTCTAAGCGCTCTCACATAGGGTTTTCCTATACACACACCGATGTATTAGGCAGTTCTGCCTCATCCAATATGGCGTAGGTACTCCCCCTTTTGTCCTGTGCACTATTACCCGTTTATTTAAGCCTGCCTATCCAGGATACTAGCGGTCACATACGATGTAGCCCTGCCCCATTCTAGATGGATTGTGTCAGCCGGTGCCCCACTTCCGGCTCGCTATTTTCGATCTATACTTTACACAGCCTCATCCAATATGGCGATGTTGTGTGTCCATATGACGTCCGGTGCCCCACTTCCGGTTCGTCATATCCGGCTCCTGTCTGCCCGCCCTACATTTTTCTTTAGTGCGGTCCGCACCATCTCCTATAGCGCGTCACATCCGCCCTATCTGGGACTCTGACGCTTCTTAGCCCCCACATTTCCGGTGGTCATCCCGCCCTCTGGGTTTATATACCCTGTCTTCACAGTTCTCCTTACCCGTACAGCAGTGGACACCGCGGAACTAGCTCTGCATAAGGTACTGTATTGAGACCATCGCTATTACTCTGAACCATTTATGGCACCTATTCCCTGACCTTTTTTCTCCCCCACCCCCTCTCCTTAGACTGCATCGAGAGACTCTCATCTAAGATTAACGCTGCATTCAGGACATTGTTGGTAGGCCTGACATATATGCTTTCCACCGTAGTTTTTTCCTCATTTATACCGGTACTAACCGGTTTTTCCGCCATGTCTCCATTCCTATTCTAGATAGCGCTTTTAGCCATCAGCATTCTTAGATTACTCCCATCTTCGGTATGTATCTTCCTACATCTTTTCACCTAGTTCTACTCCCTGCCTCACCGGGATTTACCGGCTTCTTTCCATGTTTTCATCACTCTAGGCAACATATATAGCCATCAGTACTTATCTATCATCCCAATCTTTGGTATGTATTTCTCCATATTTTCCTCCTCACTCACTGTGCCAGTATAGTCCTATAACTCTCAGTACCACATATGTTTCACGGATATAGAATCTCTTTCCTTGGCCATACACATGTACGGTTGTCCATGTCTATGTTGTATATACCTTGTTTATTATTTATTTATTGTTTTGATTCTTTTTGTACCCCATTGTGATGCATTATTTTGTAATATACTTTACAGTCACTGACAAAGGTCACATGTGTGACCGAAACATTTGTGCGTTGGGACATAATAAAGTATCCAACCTTCTTTTCTCAACAAGTTGAGTGCTGGGTTTTGTTACTAGTTATCCTATGGTTTGGGAACCTACCCATGCACCAATTTAAAGTTGTGCACACGTTGACCTCCCACTGAAACCCAATAACACTGGGTCGTATGTTTTGACTGTGCAGCTTGCACTTCGGAGCCTCAACTGGCGGTGTTGGAGCCCTGGAATTACAGTTCAGGTGGTAGAAAGATGAACACATCAGGAGACCTGGATGACACCCAATTATTTAATCAGGCAGAGGAGTGGCAAATTCCTGTGAAATCCAGGCCTGGTTCATTTTCAGAAAAGTAAGCTAGTCAACGTTATCGGAGGATAGTTGCATGCGACGGTCTGTTAGTACACCACCTGCGGCACTAAAGACACGTTCCGATAAGACACTAGCCGCAGGGCAAGCCAGCACTTCCAATGCATACTGGCTTAGCTCTGGCCATGTATCCAGCTTAGAGACCAAAACTTGAAAGGAGAAGAGCCGTCTGGGAGTACAGTAAGAGGGCAAGACATGTCTGTCACCATCTGACGGAACCGTTGCCTCCTGCTGACTGGAGCCGCCGGTGATGGTGTAGACATTTGGGGCGGGCACACAAAAGTGTGCCAGAGTTGTGCCATACTGGGCTTGCCTTGGGCAGAGGCACTGCTTCTGCTCCCTCTTTGTGCAGAGCCTCCTCCACTGTCTCGACGCACTGAGCTGCTTTGTAAAGCACTAGCAGCACTCCTCTCAGTTGGACTGGAGAAGATGATGGAATTCACCAGTGTGTCTTGGTACTCCCGCATTTTACGCTCCCGGGTCAACGGTGTGATGAGGTTTTGTACATTAGGTAAATTCAACCATCAGCACTCGGTTTGGGGGATGCACGCTCCAAAGTCCAAGGATCAAATCAGACCAGGAAAACTCAAAGAAGAAAAGAGAGCAGCATCCATCTCAGGTGAAAACGATTTCCAAAAAAGTTGCTTTATTCTGCCATACAAAATTACAACGTTTCGGCCAAAGTCGCCTTTGTCAAGTATACAAAGTATCAAAAGTGGCCATCTTAAATAGTGTGGAGTCCACATGGGCACCAATCACCATCGAGGGGCGGCCTTTATTAAATCTATACAAATAAAATATGTGCACAAATAATAAACATCATATCATCCTAAGAACAATAACAAATCCTCCTCAATAATAAACACAATAATTAACATAGAAAATCGCAGATCGGGGTATAATATATTTTCACAGCCCAATAACTGTTTTTGTTGTTCCGTTGTCATGGCATAGATTCATCCAATCATCGGATCTTCATAGAGCACATCCCCTTTCTTCTCCAATCACTGTGCTTTGAGGAAAAGGCGCACAATGTACAGTCACCCAATCAGCTAACCCGCACTGGAAGGTGTGTCACCCACCCTAAGACGCCGGCGCGTGCGCACAGAGAGCACCGCACCGACGGTCACATGACCGTCCCACGGCGCCGCGCAGCACGCCGCGCCCGGCGTCATACACCTAGCGCCGGCAACTGAAGGAGGCAGACACAGCGCGGCCTATGAGGGTTGGCATGGAGACACCATAGCGTACAGACGCCAGGGACTCCAGCCCGCCCACCCGCCACACCGCGCATGTGTCCACAGTGACGACGCAACCATAGCTAAATCCATAGCAATTATGTATTTACTGCGGAGAGATTAAAGCTGATTTAACAAATAAGGAACACAGGGAGGAGAAGAAAAAAAGGGGGGGGACGGAAAAACGGGCATAAAAAAAACCCAGATTCCAGGGCGATCGTAAAATGCCAGATAATCTAATACAAACAACCTCCGTCTGTTCTTCAGGTATCAAATCATCGACCCACTATAGGAAGAAAAAAGAAAACAGAAAAAAACATATTAAACAGAATCATAAAAAAACATACAAAAACAAATAACCACATATTTAAAATACACAGAGGGGGAGTATACGCTCCCAATGAGTAGGGGGGACACTATTTGCATATCATTGGAACTCAATTAATAGACCATACAATGTCTTAAATACCTAGATAGTAAAGGTTATGACACACAAATCTGTACAACCCACTGGGCTGTAGTGTCTCCAATACTGAGATCCACCTCAACTCTTTTTGCTTCAGTTTAAGTGTCCTATCGCCACCCCTCCTCAATACCGGAACCCCGTCTATGACCCTAAAACGTAGCTGATTGATTGAATGACGACATTCACTAAAGTGTTTGGGAATTGGTAAATCCAATACATTAGTCCGTATTGTGCTTTTATGTTTGCTTATTCTCGTTCTTATCTCCTTCGTTGTTTCGCCCACGTACATGAGCCCGCATGGACACACTATCAGGTAAATAACAAATTTTGATAGACACGTATAACGTTCCTTAATCAAAAATTTTTTGCCAGTTCGAGGGTGACAAAAACTGTCTCCTTTAAGCATATTGCCACAACAGGCACAGTTGAGGCAGGGAAAGTTGCCCATACGTGGAGGGCAAAGAGTCCTCTGTATGGCAACCTTACCCGTCCCAACATCAGATTTGACCAACTGGTCTCTCAAATTTCGACCTCGTCTATATGAGAGAATAGGGCGTGATACAAAATCTTGTACCTGAGGTAGACCCTTATGTAATAAACCCCAATGTTTGTTCAAGATATTGGCAATACCATTGCTAGCTGGACAATAGGTGGAAACAAACGGCACTCGTTTCTGTTTCTCTTTAACATTATGGGTCTGTAACTCCTCACTAGTTAATCTCATCGCCTTCTCTTTGTGATCCAACACTTTCGTCTTTGGATATCCTCTCCGTATAAACTTTTTACACATCTCATCGAGTCTTTTATCACATATTTCTGTATCCTTAACCACCCTACATACTCGAATCAATTGACTCCAGGGTAATGAATCCATCATGCGCCTTGGATGATAGCTCTCATACCGTAGGAGACTATTCCTATCCGTTGCCTTGGTAAACAAATCCGTCCAAAGTCTCCCATTTTGTTTGTAAACCATAGTGTCTAGAAATTGCACTCTATCCACCGAACACGTCATAGTAAATTTCAACTCTGGATGAATAGAATTAAGTTCTGTCAAGAAATCAAGGAGGCACTCATGGGTACCCTCCCATACACAAAAAATGTCATCGATGTAGCGCCACTTTGAGGTTTTGTACATTGTCCCGGTAGCGAGGATCGAGGAGGGTGTACACCCAATAATCAGGCATGTTGAGAATTTGGTCGATGTGGCGGTCGTTTCTCAGGCAAAGCAGCATGAAATCAAACATGTGCTGCAGACTGCCAACTGGCTAAGAAACGCTGTCCCCTGCTTCAGGCGTGATCTCTGCCCGCTCTTCATCACCCCACCCTCGCTGTACACACTGACTACTGGACAATTGTGTAACTCTCTCCTCTGGACGGAGGTCTTCCTCATCCATTGACTCCTCATTCTCCTCACAAAGTGTCCCCTGCCTACGACTTTGTGAGGAACCATGTGGCGCTGACTGTCCAGCAAAAAAGGACAATGGATAGAACAGAATGAGGCAGTGTGAACCCCCTGAGCTGAATACAACCGGCTATGGCTGCACACAGACTACAGAGTGAGCTTCACACACACACACACATGCACAGAGACCTTAAAACAGCGCTGCAAGGCAAGAGCAAGGTGAACACACAGCGGTTGCTAAATTAGCCTGGGAAAAGCGCAATGAAGCAAATCGCTATCTCAACTGGCCATCAGTTAGAACACAGCGTCCTGTCCCTAACTGAAATCACAGCAGAGTGAGCGCAAAATGGCGACAGCATTTTTTACAGTGCATAATAACATCATTTCAGCAGCCAATCACAGCCTTGCCAGTAGTTACATGCCCACCATGCTGAACAGGATGTGCCCACACTTGCAATCATTCCTCATTGGCTGAATTCGTGCAGTTTGAATTCTGGGGCCTGGGCACTTCCGATTCCGGTAGCCGATATGCGGTAAATATCGGAACTCAGTATCGGAATTCCGATACCGCAAATATCGGCCGATACCCGATACTTGCGGTATCGGAATGCTCAACACTAGTCAAGGTAAGCTGCTTCAGCGCTGATCTCTGCATGTCATCTACAGCTGCCGTTGCTCTGGCAAAGCTGCAGCAGAGCAGGTAACTGGTGTGCGACGTCACCGCGCCCTGGAACTCCACACTGCACAAGCTGCAAAGGCTTTGTGAGCAGCAGAGACCAGCTGTGGAATACCAGTTCCAAAATGCCCTTCAGTATTCTGGTCAGTCTCAGCACATAACAACTGAGAAGTGGGCTTGGATGTCTGACATATGTTTGGTTCTCAAAAACTTTGAGGACCCCACAAAGATGATGACATGAACAGCGATGATGCCATAGTCAGCACAACAATCCTACTTTTGTGCTTTCTTAAACAGAAGCTACTGACAGTTAAACATGAAGCTTTGCATGCGGACCAGGTGGAGATGGAGGAAGATATGAGAGGGAAAAATAGGAGGAAATGGAGAGCCATCTTCAAGGTGGAGACAGTGAAATTATGGCTGTAGGGACCTTGACACATATGGCCTACTTTATGTACAGCTGCTTTTCCCGTGACCCTCACTTTATATTCATCTTGGCCAAAAAAAAATATTGGTTTTTCACCCTGCTAGACCCATGCTACAAGGAGAACTTTGCATCTCTCCTTCCTGAGGCATAGAGATCTACTAAAATGGTGCATAGAAGAAGGCAATTGTGGAAACTATGTTGAAAAAAACTCCCACCAGACAACACTAGCAGTGGGGTCAAGCTTCCTTGCCAAATCAAGGAGGAGAGGCAAGAAATCACACACCAGGTACAGCATTCAGGCCCTAATGGCATTTTTGGCAAGGAGAAAAAAGTTTGTAGAGATGGTCAAGCAATATCTGGCCAAAAAAACATGCATTCTCACTAATACCACTGCAACCTTCAACTATTGACTCTCAAAGCTGGACATCTGGCATGAGCTGTCCCTCTATGCTTTTTAGATATTGTGCTTCACTATAGCTATCATTTGTTTAGGGCAGGTTTTTAGTGTTTTGCCGGGGGGGGTAATAACAGACAGGTGCTTTTGCCTGTCAACAGATAGTGCTGACAGGTGCACTATGATAAAAATGAACAAAGCCCTCAACTTTTCCACACCGCTAAATGTGAACAGCACATAAAATATTTCCAATCCTCAAAATTTGAATGTGGGCTTCCACTTGTTGCCTTCAAGGGTGAATAGATGACCCTCCTTAGAATTTTTTTCTGGCTTTTCATTGTGTGTAGACATAGCAGAAGTACACTTCCCTAATTTTTTATGAGGCACTCAGGTTGATGCCTTCAAGGGTTTATGTCACTCCTTAGATTTTTTTTCCTGGCTTTGCACTGTGTGCAGAGCTTTTATGAGAGTAGAAGTCCCACAACTACACCTTTTTAATATTTGAATGAGGCACTCCAATTGTATCCTTCAAGGGTGTATGGATGGTGCTGAATCTGCAGCTCTAGCAAAAATTAATAGACCACTACAAGATGTTCAGTATGTCTGCTTTTTCTCTTTGTATATACATACATATATATATATTGCTCTTTTAGTCTATGAAATTCTGACTACATGTCTGCGATTTTCCAAGCAATACATTTTATATTTTTTTCTGACAAAGAAAAATGGTCAAAATAAAAAAACAGTGCTTTCAGACCTCAAGTAATGCAAAGAAAACAAGTTCATAATTATTTAGAAACAACAATACTAATGTTTTAAGTCAGGAAGAGTTCAGAAATCAATATTTTGTGGAATAACCATGATGATTTTTAATCACAGCTTTCATGCTTCTTGGCATGCTTTCCACAAGTCTTTTCACACTTCTTCTGGTGCAAAAATGTAAGCAGTTCTTCTTTGTTTGATGGTTTGTGACTATCCATCATCATCTTGATTACATTCAGGGGTTTTCAATGGGGATCAGGTCTGGAGATTGGGCTGCTCTTGACTGGGTTTTGATGTGGTGGTCTCTTAATTTTTGTCAGAGCTGTAAGTGTAGGAGTAACACAGCTACACTTTGCTCACAATGTTTGAATGACGCACTACAATTGGTGTCTTTAAGCATGCATGGATGACCCTGCTTCTAATTTTTGGAAAGCTTTGCACTTAGTACATAGCCTTAATGAATTTCGGAGGACCATTACATAACAATTTGATCAGAATGTGTATGAGGCCCTCCTTTATGTATAATACTAGGTGTGTCTGTGTCTCTGAGTCCACACTTTTTGGCACTTCTTGCTTCCTTCATAAATGACACTGACATTTCCAATATTTTAATACAAATTTCAATTTTGGTTTATTTAAATTATTATTTTTTCAATAGTTTTTAAATTTAGTCATAAATACAAGTCATTATACAGGAAACAAAGTTTTTTAACTTTTTTTTCCTGTAAACTCCAATTTCTCTTCGATTTTGAATGTTTTGTTGTCAGTCCTTAAAGTGGAGTAAAAGTGTGAGACCATTGGTCTCAGCAGCAATCTGGGAGTCAGAGTTGCTACTAGTGGCCTTCCCTATGCTGTTCTCCTTCCATTCATCACTTTTTACATCCATTTCAACATTTTCACTGCCCTCAGACCTCTGTGTAGAGTCTGCCAGAAGAATGCTCAGATTTCATTTCGCCTCCCAATAAACTTGTTTCTGGAAACGAGCATCCGAGAAACAGAAATTGCTTGTTTCAAGCTACGAGTATCCAAGTACTTTAGTGCTCGCTCATCCCTACCACTTAGTCAATAATTGTCTAACAAGTGATTGGTTAGGGGAACATTTATGACCATTTCTTGTGCATTGAGGCCAGAACTACAGGTATTAAGCACAAACCGGTGAAGTTGTAGTAAATAGCAGAACAGGACCAGTAAAAGATACTCCTGGTTGAGTATAATTTATTTTGATACTTTTTGGGGTGTTTTTAGCAAGACATTTTATCTACTAGACATTTATTTTATTGATAAGTTGTTCTTATTACCTGTAGTTAATGAAAGTTTGGGGTTAAAAGTCTTTGAAATCTTTGTCAAAAACCCAATATTTGGGCTCTGCATGGAATTATTCTTTGACCTTAACTAACACAAAGATCCATTGAGAGAAGTCTTTTCAGGTAATGTTAATAAATTAATTTAATATTTCCATTATTTATAATAAAGCACACAGGGCTGTGTCTGGGCCACAATAATCAGCACTGGGACCTCTGCACAGAGTCATCCTCCTGGGTAGATGAGATCATATAAAGAGCTCAGGATTTATATCTTTGTATATTTAAGTCAGACCATACAGATAACAGAGCACGCACGGGGTCTCCTTTTTCTCAGTCATTCCCTAGATCTTTCTAATATTGTCTCTAAATTCCAAGACTATTTATTTTCGAAAGCCTCAGAAAAAAAAAATGTCAATTGATCATGAAATTGATTTTTTTTGCCTCCTGAAAAACTCATTTAAAAAAATGAATTAAACTTTGCTGGATTAAAAGAACATTTGATCGTACATTGCACGTAGCAATAACCTTTACGATGTGTTCAAGTCTGTAGTTCATGATATAATTCAGGAGATAAATTAGGGAGGTAAAATAAGAAAGAATAAATGAAGAACACTCATGATTATAAAGGTAAGGTTGTAAATGTCATGTTTTATTACATCTGTCTTGAAAAGTCCCAGGTACTTATTGATGTTGCAGTTGGGCTCATATACATTGGCCAATCTATGTGCTAAGTACTTTCTTTTTACTGTAGATTTTCCTATAGGAACTTTTGCATTTCCAATTTTTCAAAATTTACCAATGTTCTATGGCAGTAATACAGTTCCAATTTTCCAGATGTGCCATTCTAAACAATTCAGAGCCGCTTTATATTTTCTTGAACTGTTAAGTTATCTGGCACCTATTCACACTAGTAAGGATGTATTGGTCAGTTTTTTTCTGTTTCCAGCTTAGTAGATCGGTTGATCACTGATTAATAACCCTCATGGTAAAGAAACCTTGTCTCCTGAAGATAGCAAATATTTTTTTCCTACAGCGGGGTTTAAATAGAAAGGCTTTTCACCAAGACTACAGTGAAACCTCTGACGAAGACCACCTCTCACTGTCAAGCTTGGCTACATTGCCAAGTTCTTCATGAACTTTTCACAGTTGTTGACTACTTTGAGATGATAACCCAATTTAAGAATGCTATCCTTTAGTGCAATTTTGATTGGTAAATGGTGATAAAAGAGACTGTCAAAGCTTAAATTCAGCAGTTGATTTGAATTTAGAAAGAAAATTTGCAAAGAAGTTATTTGATATAAAAAAAATTGCTTATTATACGTTGGGATCCCAAATCCTAAATTATAATAACCATAAAGTGTAAAAAAGAACATAACACCCCCCTCATTGCTCTCCTGTCCTGTCACAGTAGGGTATTTTCTCGGCCTCTAATTCATCCAGTCTCTTCTATCGTCTGGTGCCTGACGTCATGATGTATGCCACTTGAGGCAATCACTAGTCCTCGGGCAAAGCACGTCGTGGCTTTGTAACATCAAAACTATTGTAGTCACTGAAAGTCCCACTGCAGAATAAATAGGCAGAAGAGGATGTTATCATTATTATTTATTTATATAGCACCATTGATTCCATGGTGCTGTACATGAGAAAGGGTTGCATACAAATTACAGACATCACTTACAGTAAACAAACTAACAATTAAAGACTGGAGGGGTGACTACCCTGCACTTGCAGGCTTTGGTAGTGGTGAGGAGGCAGCATGGTCAGTGCGCTGAAGGCTTTCCTGAAGAGATGGGTTTTCAGGTTCCGTCTGAACGATTCGAATGTGGTTGATAGTCATATTGGGGCAAAGAATTCCCCAGGATGGGGGATATTCTGGAGAACTCTTGGAGGCAGTTGGGTGAGGAGCGGAGAAGTGTGAAGGGGAGAAGGAGGTCTTGGGAGGACAGGAGATTACGTGAGGGAAGGTATCGGGAGATTAGTTCAGAGTTATATGGAGGAGACAGGTTGTGGATGGCTTTGTAGGTCAGTGTTAGTAATTCGACTGGATATGCTGAGGGAATGGGAGCCAGTGAAGAGATTTGCAGAGGGATGAAGCGGAGGAGTAGCGTGGAGAGAGATGAATTAGTCGGGCAGCAGAGTTAAGGATGGACTGGAAAGATGCAAGCGTGATAGCAGGGAGGCCACAGAAAAGGAAGTTGCAGTAGTCAAGGCGGGAGATGATGAGGGCATGCACAAGCATTTTAGTAGATTGACGGTTGAGGAAAGGACAGATTCTGGAGATATTTTTGAGCTGGATGCGACAAGGAGGTGGAGAGAGCTTGGATGTGCAGTTTGAAGGACAGGACAGAGTCTAAGGTTACTCCGAGGCAGCGGACTTCCGGTATGGGGGAAAGCGTGATGTCATTAATTGCGATAGATAGGTCATGTATGGAACATCTATGAGATGGAGGAAAGATGTTGAGTTCAGATTTATCCACATTGAGTTTGAGGAAGCGAGAGGAGAAGAAGGATATGGCTGATAGACACTCCGGGATTCTGGACAGCAGAGAGCTGACGTCTGGGCCAGAAATGTAGATCTGAGTGTCATCAGCATAAAAGTGGTACTGGAATCCATGGGATTTTATGAGTTGTCCCAGGCCAAGTGTATAGATTGAGAAGAGTAGGGGTCCTAGAACAGAGCCTTGGGGGGCTCCAACAGAGAGAGGGTGGGATGAGGAGGTAGTGTGGGAGTGGGAGATGCTGAATGTGTGGTTGGAAAGGTATGAAGAGATCCAGGATAGGGCAAGGTCTTTGATGCCAAAGGAGGAGAGGATCTGTAGTAGGAGGCAGTGGTCAAATGTGTCAAAAGCAGAGGACAGGTCTAGAAGGAGGAGTACAGAGTATTGTCGGTTAGCTTTGGCTGTAAGTAGGTCTTTAGTAATTTTGGTCAGGGCTGTCTCAGTTGAGTGATGGGTCGGAAACCAGATTGTAGATTGTCAAAGAGCAAGTTAGATGAGAGGTGGGAGGAAAGTTCAGCGTGGACGTGCTGCTCCTGGATTTTGAAAGCGAATGGAAGCAGCGATATTGGGCAATAGCTGAACATAGCTGTTGGGTTGAGGGTTTGCTTTTTAAGGATAGGTGTGATTGTGGCATGTTTGAAAGCAGAAGGGAAGGTGCCAGAAAATAGTGATAGGTTGAAGAGGTGGGTTAGGGATGGGATAAGTGTGGTGGTGAGGTTGGGGAGGAGGTGGGATGGGATGAGGTCAAGTGCACAGGTGGTGAGGTGCGATTTGGAGAGCAGACAATTAAGCCCCAATTCAGTGATCTTGGAGAGGGAGGTTATGGGGTTTGGGCATTGGTCTGGTATACAAAGGGGTTGTGGTGGTTGAACAATGAAGACTTGCCTTGTTTGGTCAATCTTATTTTTAAAGTGTGTGGCAAAGTCCTCAGCAGATGAGGGAGGTTTTGAGGGGGCAGTGGGGGGCGGAGGAGGGAGTTAAAGGTTTTGAATAACTGTTTGGGGTTGTAGGATAGGGAAGATACGAAGGTTGTGAAGTAGGCCTGTTTAGCAGAGGTGAGAGCAGATTTAAAAGCGAGTGTGGCTTGTTTGAATGCAGTGAAGTTGTCTTGCGAAAGTGTTTTCTCCCAACGCTGCTCTGCAACCCTGGACAGTTGCCAGAGCTTTTTAGTGGTGTTATTGTGCCAGGGTTGTCTATTGATACATCACACTCTGCCATGGACGAGAGGGGCGACCGTGTCAATAGCTGATGCGAGAGTGGCATTGTAGAAAGCAGCTGCACTGTCTGTGTCATGGAGTGAGGATATGGATGCCAGTGGTAGGATAGAGTCAGAGAGCATGTGGGAGTCTCAGTGTGCAAGGTTTCTGTGGGGGTGCGCATGTTGCTGGACATGGGTGAGCGGTGAGGAGGACAGGGATGAAAAAGTGAGCAGACGGTGGTCAGATAGAGGGAGAGGGGAGGTGTGAAGTTAGATAGAGAGCAGAGACTAGTGAAGACCAGATCTAGGGTATGTCCGTCTGTGTGGGGGGCTGTGGAGGACCACTGAGTAATTCTAAAAGGTGAAGTAAGGGACAGAAGTTTGGAGGCTGTTGACTGAAGGGAATCAGTGGGGATGTTGAAGTCGCCCATGATGATGGTGGGAATGTCAATAGAGAGAAAGCAAAGAAGCCAGGTGGAGAATTGGTCAATAAAGGCAGTGGCCGGGCCTGGAGGTCGCTATATGACGGCTGCTTGGAGGTTGGAGGGAGAATAGATGCGGACAGAGAGGACTTGAAAAGAGGGGAGGATAAGGGAGGGTAAAAGTGGGATTGGTTTAAAGGTGTAGTTTGACGAAAGGAGAAGACCCACTCCTCCACCATGTTTGTTGCCGGGGCGAGGGGTGTGGGAGAAGTGGAGGGTGTTAGCCATGTTTCTGTGAGGCCGAGGAGGGCAAGATTGTGAGAGATGTTTCACAAAGGAGAAAAAAATAGACTGGACAGTGCAGAGGAATGAATGGTGGTCATTGGCAATTGGCAGGACAAGTCAGAGGCAAGGTAAGTATCATTATTTTAATTTCTGATCTCCTGGACAAGGCAGATTGCAAAAAAAACAGATTCCAGAGAATCCAAATTATTTGAAAAATTCAAGGTAAACTCATGTCTAGTGGCTATATTAAAGGGAATCTGCCCTCTCCAGAAAAAGAATTTACCTACATACAGTATATATTGATAGCATATGTGGGCAAAGCAGGCTGTCAATCATTGTGCTGGGATGGGAATGCAATGCACTCACTTCTTGGTGAGCGGTGACAGTAATGACTTCCTGCACTGCCCCAATTACTGTAAACTAGCTGGTGAATGGAGAATCAAATTTAATTTTTACTAGTAGCTGCTTCCCCAGTAAGCTGCCTAGATATAATTTCTCTGCTATTACCACAATATCTACAAGTAAATAGCATATCAAGAGGTGGCAGTTCTCTTTAAAGCATCTATCGAGGTTGTAATGAGAACAGAAGCAGCACATGGATCTCAAAGGCAGAACCATTTAAACAACGAGAAGTTTAGAAACAAAAAAGATTAAGGTCATGGAGTAAAAAAAAAGAGAAAATGCTAAACTAAATGAGTCCTCCATGAAAAATAACTCAAAACACTTCCTGTGATTGCAAACCTGAAAATCATATTTTGAATTTCAAGAAAAATGTTGTAGTATGGTTGTGCCTTATTAGGGTCTTGCCTCTAGTTATATATTACCCTCTTTAATTTTAATGTCACCACAGTTGTCTCTAATAATACACAAGTGGTCGTGTTTATATTGTCTGGACTGACTGATGATGACGAACTAAAAGCTGTCCTCTTTATATTATTTGTTTTCATCTACCTTGTCACTATATTCTCAAACCTTGCCCTGGTGGCTATTATTTACAACGCCTCTAACCTCCAGAATCCGATGTACTACTTTCTCAGTTACCTTTCATTGGTGGACATCTTCTATTCATCAACCATAACCCCTAAAATGCTTTCAGACCTTGTGTCTTTGAAGAAGACCATTTCCTTTGAAGGTTGTGCTCTCCAGTTCTTCTTCTATGCTGGTTTGGCCTCCATAGATGGCCTTCTTCTCTCCACTTTGTCCTATGACCGCTATGTTGCCATCTGCCACCCTCTCCATTATGTCTCCATAATGACTAGGATGAAATGTCTATGCCTTGTTTTACTTTCCATCTGTTTTGGCTTCTTACAGTCCTCCATACAAACCGGCTGTGCTTTCAGTCTTCAGTTCTATGGGTCCTACCAAATTGACCACTTCTACTGTGATGCTCCTCTAATCCTCAGGTTGTCTTACTCAGAAACATCTACCTGTGACATAGTCACTTTCTTTATAGTCAGTGCTTTGGGAATGGGTATATTGATGACTATTTTTCTGTCATACTTCTTAGTCATTCGCTCAATTTTACGTATACCATCAGCAGAGGGCAAGAAGAAAGCCTTCAGCACTTGTTCGTCACATCTCATATGTGTTGTGATGTACTCTGGAACCATATTTTTCACCTACCTGCATTCTCCTTCCAGTGTCTTATCCATACAAGACAAGGTTGCTTCTATTTTTTACACAGCAGTGATCCCAATGCTGAACCCCTTTATATATAGTCTGAGGAACCAAGATGTGAAAAGGACCATCATATCGTCAGTTCAGAAGCTGTTAGCAAACTGTATAAAATGTTCTTAAAAAAAATTAATTTGTATCAATGTGTAGGGAAGTTTGAAGTCTGTTTAGAAGTGATCACTGTGAAACCCAGAGCACAAGAACTGCGATCGGCACGACAATGGCTCCAACTTTAGCAAAAAGGTTTTTGAAAGTTTGGCAGCTTAGGACAAGGAACACATTTATAACATAAAAAATCTGTCAATATCAAATATATAGTACCGGAGTTGATTTATCGATGATGTGTTGGTGGTATTATCTGGTACTGATTAACAGTTTAATGATTTCATAAAATAAATCAATTGTAATAATATAAATATGGAATTTCTAGAACAATTTAGGAATAATCTGGTGGAATACTGACATGTCAGAATTGAAATAAAGGATTCAATGATTATTACAAGCGTTTTTAAAAAAGCCTAAAGTTGTAAATGCTTTGTTACATGTTAATAGTTACCATCCAGAATAAGTGAAATGATCCCTAAAGTATGGCCAGCTCTCATGACTGAGGATCGTTAATAGTCCATAAGGGTTCTTCCTGGAAACATGGGAGCTAGCAAATAGGTTAAGTGAAAGGCTATAAGATAATACAATTATGAAAGCGCATAAAAGAGCTCAAAATCAAGATCATAGACACATACTGTATGGGCTAGGGGAACACAGCAAGTAATAGAGCGATTGATACAAGGTCCATTCGCAGCCCGGTGACCACCGTGCAGGGATACCTGCTGCAAAGTAATGGCAGATGGACACTGAGCTCACACGTGGGTTAAACTTCACCCCATGTGAAATGTAAGCGACCTCTGTTGCTTCACTTAGTCATGCTGTACACAGAAACTAATACCCTAACTAAGGTTGTGTTTGCTCTGTAACTCTTCTGTGCTAACCGCACACATGAAGGAACCAGATGCTAAGCCAAGGCTAATTGCCCCCACTGACGCTAGCTGCCTGCCTGAGTGTACAGCCCCATGGCTAAAGAGACGCACACCACATATATACAGAGTGGTATTATTATTAGTATCCACTGGCAACAACCACACACAAATGATACTAGCGCATGGTCGTGCTGCCATGCGAACCTTTTATAGTGGTAGCTCTTCAGGACCTTCCTAGTGGACCAATAGGAGCTGCAACAGGACCTGAGTGTGTGACCCCACAACCTCCAATGAGAGGTCATCAATTGAGCATGCTCAGAAGGAGAAAGCAGGACTTAGTCCCAGGAGCGCCTGCTCGCCGCTGAACAGTACTAGTTACAATGGCTGAACCTGGAAGGGCAGCAGTAACATGACGTACAGTATCTGTCCAAGCCAGGCGCTGGGACTGGTGTTTCCATCGAGCAGGCTCCACTGCTGCTGGAGAAAAGTGGGAGACCGCAGCAGACATGGTTTGTGAGTCCCCCTGTGCAGCGGCAGGAACTCGACATCTAACACCCCGGTGTTGTGATCGACGTTATTAACGGTATAGCGGCCACCACAAAAAAAAATTGGTTTTAAATTTAATTTCTCTCTCCTCTGATGTAATCTCAAAAGAGAGAAATATGGTCCCCGACCCCCCCGTTATCTTTGCTGTCCCTGCAACCCCCCTGTGATGTCTCCCGGGCTGCTGGCATCTTCTTCCGGGGGAAAATGTAAATTTTTTCCTTCCACATTGCTTTAGTGCTTGTGAAGCACCTGAAGGGTCAATAAACTTCTTGAATGTGGTTTTGAGCACCTTGAGGGGTGCAGTTTTTAGAATGGTGTCAATTTGGGGTATTTTCTGTTATACCGACCCCCCCAAATTTTCTTTAAATGTTAAGTGGTCCCTAAAAAAATGGTTTTATAAATTTTGTTGTAAAAATGAGAAATCGATGGTCAAATTTTAACCCTTATAACTACTTAAGAAAAAAAAATTGTTTCCAAAATTGCGCTGATTTAAAGTAAACATGTGGGAAATGTTATTTACTAAGTATTAAGTATTTTGTGTGACATAGATAGCAAGTCATACGCGATCTGCCGCGCTCAAGGGTGGAGAGTGGCTGATCGCGGCCACATATCAGCTTATTATCACAGCTGACATCTGGCACTATGTTCCAGGAGCAGTCACGGACCGCTCCCGGCATGTTAACCCCTGGAACACTGCGATCAAACAAGATCTCAGTGTTTCGGTGGCATAGGGAAGCATCAACACCCCCTTAGAAAGGGAAAAATAATAAAATAAAAAATGTATTTATTTCTGTTTTCCTATTAGGATTAGGGCTAAAGTTAGGTTTGTGGCTAAAGTTACGGTTAGGGTTGTGGCTAAAGTTAGTGTTGGGGCTAAAGTGAGAGTTAAGGCTAATGTTAGGGTTAGGGTTGTGGCTAAATTTAGGGTTAGGGCTAAAGTTAGGGTTGGGGCCAATGTTAGGGCTTCGGAATGGGCTAATGTTAGGGTTGGGGCTAGAGATGGGTTAGGGTTTGGATTACATAAAGGGTTGGGATTAGGGTTGGGATTAGCTTTAGGGGTGTGTCAGGGTTAGAAGTGTTGTTATGGTTAGGGTTGGGATAAGGGTTAGGGGTGTGTTGGTGTTAGGGGTGTGTTGGGGTAAGGGGTGTGGTTAGGGTTGGAATTAGGATTAGGTTTCAATAACCTGACCATCACATCCAAACATAGACTAAGTGTGAACAGGTGCTGAACCTAAAGTTGCCAACTCGTATACAGTCAAGTAAATAAGGCAGCACACTGCAGTGCTCAAACATGCAAACATGAAACACGAAAATTGAACTGCATTACTGCACTAGAAATATGAAAAATTAGAGCGTTTAGCGCATAAAAATGGCCAATTTTATGTGTACCTGGTAGCCACTTTACGGCATCTCTCTTATACCAGGTCCTACACTTGCCTTTCCTCGCTGAGAATAAACGTCTCCATCTGAATGGGTACCTGTGAAACCTCTTCTTAGACTAAAATTCTCTCTCTCTATGGAGGGGTATTGGACCTGCTGTAATTAAAACACCTGTGGCTAGGAGGCGGAGTGCTCGATCAGAAGGCTAAAGAATACATTTCAAAAACCTGACCGTCACATCCAAACATAGACTAAGTGTGAACAGGTGCTGAACCTAGAGTTGCCAACTCGTATACAGACAAGTAAATAAGGCAGCACACAGCAGTGCTAAAACATGCAAACATGAAACACGAAAATTGAACTGCATTACTGCACTAGAAATATGAAAAATGAGAGCGTTTAGCGCATAAAAATGGCCAATTTTATGTGTACCTGGTAGCCACTTTACGGCATCTCTCTTATACCAGGTCCTACACTTGCCTTTCCTCGCTGAGAATAAACATCTCCATCTGAATGGGTACCTGTGAAACCTCTTCTTAGACTAAAATTCTCTCTCTCTGTGGAGGGGTATTGGACCTGCTGTAATTAAAACCCCTGTGGCTAGGTGGCGGAGTGCACGATCAGAAGGCTAGAGAATACATTTCAAAAACCTGACCGTCACATCCAAACATAGACTAAGTGTGAACAGGTGCTGAACCTAGAGTTGCCAACTCGTATACAGACAAGTAAATAAGGCAGCACACTGCAGTGCTAAAACATGCAAACATGAAACACGAAAATTGAACTGCATTACTGCACTAGAAATATGAAAAATGAGAGCGTTTAGCGCATAAAAATGGCCAATTTTATGTGTACCTGGTAGCCACTTTACGGCATCTCTCTTATACCAGGTCCTACACTTGCCTTTCCTCGCTGAGAATAAACGTCTCCATCTGAATGGGTACCTGTGAAACCTCTTCTTAGACTAAAATTCTCTCTCTCTGTGGAGGGGTATTGGACCTGCTGTAATTAAAACCCCTGTGGCTAGGAGGCGGAGTGCTCGATCAGAAGGCTAAAGAATACATTTCAAATACATGACCGTCACATCCAAACATAGACTAAGTGTGAACAGGTGCTGAACCTAGAGTTGCCAACTCCTATACAGTCAAGTAAATAAGGCAGCACACTGCAGTGCTAAAACATGCAAACATGAAACATGAAAATTGAACTGCATTACTGCACTAGAAATATGAAAAATGAGAGTGTTTAGCGCATAAAAATGGCCAATTTTATGTGTACCTGGTAGCCACTTTACGGCATCTCTCTTATACCAGGTCCTACATTTGCCTTTCCTCGCTGAGAATAAACGTCTCCATCTGAATGGGTACCTGTGAAACCTCTTCTTAGACTAAAATTCTCTCTCTCTGTGGTGATAAAATAAAACAAATTGGATCTGAAATAAAAAATTTTGTGAAAAAACGTTAAATGTTCATTTTTTTTTAAACATTGCAAAAATTCCTGTGAAGCACCTGAACGGTTAATAAACTTCTTGGTTTTGAGCACCTTGAGGGGTGAAATTTTTAGAATGTTGTCACTTTTGGGTATTTTCTATCATATAGACCCCTCAAAGTGAATTTAAATGTGATGTGGTCCCTAAAAAAATGGTGTTGTAAAAATGAGACATCGCTGGTTCCTCATAACTTCCTAACAAAAAAAATGTTTCTTCCAAAATTGTGCTGATGTAAAGTAGACATGTGGGAAATGTTACGTATTAAGTGTTTGTGTGACATATCTCTGTGATTTTAGGGCATGAAAGTTCAAATTTAGAAAATTTTCGCCAAATTTAAATTTTTTTTCACAAATAAACGCAAGTAATATCGAGGAAATATTACCACTAACATGAATTACAATATGTCATGAGAAAACAGTGTCAGAATCACCAGGATCCACGCCAGCGTTCCAGAGTTATAATCTCATAAAGGGACAGTGGTCAGAATTGTATTATAAATAGAAAACGAATTCTAAACCTACAGGGTTCTGTGTGAAAAAGTGGTTGCCCACTGAGCCTAATAACTGATTCCACAGGTACTGATGCAGCAAAAAAGCCCCAGACCATCACTGTACTATTATATTTTACTGTTCGTATGATGTTCCTTTTCTGAAATGCTGTGTTACTTCTACGCCACATGTAATAGAACAGTTACCTTCCAAAAAAGTTCAACTTTTGTCTTATCAGTCCACAGTGTATTCTCCCAAAAGTCTTGGAGAACATCAAGATGTTTTCTTGCAAAATTGAGACAAGGCTTTGTTCTTACTGCTCAGCAGTGGTTTTTGCCTTAGAATCCTGCCATGCCGGCCATTTTTGCCTAGTCTCTTTCTTATGGTGGAGTCAAGAACATTGACTTTATCTGAAGCAAGGGAGGCCTGCAGTTCTTTGGATGTTGTTCAGGGGTCTTTTGTGACCTCTTGGATGAGTTGTTGCTGCGCTCTTGGGTTAATTTTGTTCTGCTGGCCATTCCTGGGAAGGTTTACCACTATTTCATGTTTTTACTATTTGTGGATAAAAGTCACAGAGAAAAATGCAGAGATGTTTACCTGCTGAGGCCTCCAACCAAATGCACTGCAGGGTGCAGCAGACCCGATTAATGATGGCAAACACACAGGTGCAAAAAATACCGATAAAACAACCACTTTCAAACCAGTGTTGGCTGTTTGGCATTAGTGCACAAAATGATAAGCGATAATAGTCTGTATGTGGTGTTGTTCACACAGGCAATGCAGAGCATCTGGTTTACAGCCTATTACTAACCCACATATATGCGGACCGCCCAGTGCTACAAAATGCATGCTGTGCGAACAGAGGCTGGATTGAAAGTGGTTGTTTCATCGGTATTTTTTGCACCTGTGTGTTTGCCATCATTAATCGGGTCCGCTGCACCCTGCAGTGCATTTGGTTGGAGGCCTCAGCAGGTAAACTTCTCTGCACTATTTGTGGATAATGGCTCTCATCGTGGTCCCCCAAAGTCCCAAAGATTTAGAAATGGCTTTATACCCATTTCCAGACGTATAGATCACAATTAATTTGTTTCTCGTTTGTTACAGAATTTCCTTGGATCGCATCATGATGTGTAGCTTTTGAGCATCTTTTGTTCTCCTTCACTTTGTCATTTAGGTCCTATTTAAGTGATATCTTGATTGAAAACAGGTGTGGCAGTAATGAGGCCTAGGTGTGGCTAGAAAATTTGAACTCCCCTGTTATGGACCTGGTGGATAGGACTATTATGGACCTGGTGGTTAGGAGCACCCGGAACGACCTGATAGTTAAACAACACAGGACAAGCTCTGGGAAGTGGGAACTCTGCTGACCGCAACCCCTAAACCTATCACACACACTAGAAATAGTCATGGAGCGTACCTAACTCTCCCTAGACGCCTCTTCACAGCCTAAGATCTAACTAGCCCTAAAGATAGAAAATAAAGCCTACCTTGCCTCAGAGAAATTCCCCAAAGGAAAAGGCAGCCCCCCACATATATTGACTGTGAGTAAGATGAAAGTCACAAACACAGAGATGAAATAGGTTTCAGCAAAGGGAGGCCAGACTTACTAAACAGACAGAGGATAGGAAAGGAATCTTTGCGGTCAGCACAAAAAACTACAAAAAACCACGCAGAGTGTGCAAAAAGACCTCCGCACCGACTCACGGTGCGGAGGTGCCACTCTGCGTCCCAGAGCTACCACCTAGCAAGGAAAAATCATAATAGCAAGCTGGAAAAGAAAATAAAGAACAAATAATTAACTAGCAGGGACTTAGCTTCTACTGGAGTAGACAGGTCACCAGAAAGATCCAGGGCGAACTGAACCAGTACTAGAACATTGACAGCTGGCATGGAGTAACGATCTGAGTGGAGTTATATAGAGCAGCCAGCTAAAGAATAACTTAAGTCACATGTGGAAGGAACCTCAGAAGCAGCAGCACCACTCACAGCCACCAGAGGGAGTCCATGGACAGAACTCGCTGAAGTACCATTCATGACCACAGGAGGGAGTTTGATAACAGAATTCACAACACTCCCCTTCCCAATGAAGTGATAAACCAGATAATTTATGTTTTAAGGGTATGGCAGTCATTTTTTCACTCAGGGCCCTGTAAGTTTGGATTTTGCTTTCCTTTAATAATAAAGACCTTTATTTAAAAACTGCATTTTGTGTTTACTTGTGTTACCTTGCATCTTCCCGCCCGACCATTTACACCAGTGACCCAATTCCGGCACATCTCCTCCAGTCCCTTTCCCCTGCTGTCACCAGTAATCTAACAAACATATTCAACCTCTCTCTCTCTTCTGATATCTTTCCTTCCTCATTTAAGCATGCCATCATACATCTATTATTTAAATAAACATCCCTCGATTAAAAATGTGCTGCTAACTGTAGGCCTGTCTCTAATCTTCCCTTCATCTCTAAACTCTTGGAATGCCTGGTTCACTCCCATCTTATCTGCTAGCTCTCAGATAACTCTCTTCACGACCCGCTACAATCTGGTTTCCGCTCTTCACACTCTACCAAAACTGCCCTTACGAAAGTCTCTAATGATCTACTAACAGCTAAATCTAATGGTCACTGCTCCCTGATAATTCTCTTGGATCTCGCTACAGCATTCAACACTGTGGATTATCAGCTCCTCCTCACTATGCACAATTCCATCGCCTCAAGGACACCGTTCTGTCCCGGTTCTCATTCTATCTCTCTGACCGCTCCTTCACTGTTTATTTTTCTGGCTCCTCCTCCTCTCATCTTACCCTTACTCTTGGGGTTCCAGGCCCCCTCCACTTCTCTTTGTATACTGTCCCAATTACAGTATATACTTTTCTTGATATCACGCTTTCCTTTTTAGAAAACACCAGAAATTGTCTTATTGCAGTCTCTAACATCATGTCCTCCCTCTAACTGAAATTGAACTTGTCAAAAACTGAACTCCTTCTGTTTCCTCCCTATAATAATGTACCTATGCCCAACATTGCCATTTCTCCATTTCTGTGTGTGGTTCCACCATTACTCCCCAGTAGAGTTGAGCGACTTTTACTTTTTTTTGGATCGAGTCAGGTTTCGCGAAACTCGACTTTGTCAAAAGTCGGGTCGGGTGAAATTGGCCGATTATTGCGAAAAGTCGGGGGCTGACTGAAACATGAAAGCCAATGCAAGTCAATGGGGAATCAAAGTCGGCAGTGAATGGAGGACAGGAAAACACCTGCAGTGCCCATTTTAATGCCAAAAACATCAATTCTTATTAGTTAAGCTTGTCAATTTACTTTATAATAATAGTTAGGCATTGAAAACTGGGGGTCATTTGGCTAAAGTTGTGGGGGGGTAGGGCTGGCTCAAGATTTTCGTGGGCCCAGGAAACCCAGAATACATCACGGCGGTGGAGCAGGGAGAGGTAAGTATTTCAACTTTGCAAGTGCTGTGATCCTGAGCAAGCAGTGGGGGCCCATTCGTTGGCACTGGCACAGGGCCCCTCATAGTACGGTGGTGTGTTTGATGGCAGGTGGCGCCTCCCACTGATAGAGACACTTTTGCATACTATGAGGGGCCCTGTGCCAGTGATGTCGCCAACGACTATGCCCCCCATCTGATGAAGGAACCTCCACTTTCATCTGCACCTTCTTCTTTGTCCCCGTGTAAGGTGGTATAGTATGCGGGAAGGGGAACCTGACATTCAGCAGGGTCAGATTCAGGCTGTGTAGAGTGCAAGGGGAATGTAGTGGTCTGGGTCAATGTACCAGCAGACTCAACTAGCAGTGGCTGGGCAATGGGCAGGATGAGGAGGAAACACAGATATAGGCCCAAATAATAAAGTAGGCTAAATGCAGTTCAAAATTGGAAACAGGCGGCACTGCTTTATTCAATGGAGGAAAACTGTAATGAGTGGCAGACACAGTTAGTAGGCCCAAATAATAAAATAGGCTAAAAGCAGTTCAAAATTGGTAACAGGACTAAACAGGCGGCATTGCTTTGTTCAGTGGAGGAAAACTGTAATGAGTGGCAGACACAGTAAGTAGGCCCAAATAATAAAGTAGGCTAAATGCAGTTCAAAATTGGTAACAGGACTAAACAGGCGGCAATGCTTTGTTCAGTGGAGGAAAACTAACGAGTGGCAGACACAGTTAGTAGTCCCAAATAATAAAGTAGGCTAAATGTAGTTCAAAATTGGTAACAGGACTAAAGAGGCAGCATTGCTTTGTTCATTGGAGGAAAACTGTAATAAGTGGCAGACACAGTTAGTAGGCCCAAATAATAAAGTGGGCTAAATGTCTGCCAAAAATTGTTCATAAATAAACAGGTGCCAGGCAGCAGCTGCCAAGGCAAACAGGATCATGGGGTGCATTAAAAGAGGTCTGGATACACATGATGAGAGCATTATACTGCCTCTGTACAAATCCCTAGTTAGACCGCACATGGAGTACTGTGTCCAGTTTTGGGCACCGGTGCTCAGGAAGGATATAATGGAACTAGAGAGAGTACAAAGGAGGGCAACAAAATTAATAAAGGGGATGGGAGAACTACAATACCCAGATAGATTAGCGAAATTAGGATTATTTAGTCTAGAAAAAAGACGACTGAGGGGCGATCTAATAACCATGTATAAGTATATAAGGGGACAATACAAATATCTCGCTGAGGATCTGTTTATACCAAGGAAGGTGACGGGCACAAGGGGGCATTCTTTGCGTCTGGAGGAGAGAAGGTTTTTCCACCAACATAGAAGAGGATTCTTTACTGTTAGGGCAGTGAGAATCTGGAATTGCTTGCCTGAGGAGGTGGTGATGGCGAACTCAGTCGAGGGGTTCAAGAGAGGCCTGGATGTCTTCCTGGAGCAGAACAATATTGTATCATACAATTATTAGGTTCTGTAGAAGGACGTAGATCTGGGTATTTATTATGATGGAATATAGGCTGAACTGGATGGACAAATGTCTTTTTTCGGCCTTACTAACTATGTTACTATGTTACTATGTTACTAGGTGGCATAGATAATTACAGGGGTGGGCTCCTCTGCTGAGTATCAGACAGTGGTAGTAGGCGCAAAGTATTAACTGGTCTAAATGGAGACCAGGGCCCCTGTATATTTTAACTATCATCTATTATTTCAACAAATTTGTATTGGCAGTGCCATTGAAGGATTTAACAGCACAGAATACACAGTGGTGGAGCAGGGAGAGGTAAATATTGCAAGTGGTAGAGCACTGTTCGAGCTGGGGGGGACACTCTCTCGTGGGTGGCAGTACTGGCACATGGCCCCTCATATTATGACGGTGTGTCTGACGTTGGTTGTGCACCACCGCCATCAGAGACACTTCATTGTACTATGAGGGAAATGGAGACGTGAGTAAGAGGAGGCAAAAAGCAAGACATTTTTCAGGCAAGCTACGTGTCAGCAGGGGAAGGTGGGGCAAAATAATCTGAAATCCATGATTGGTTCATTTTAATGAAGGTTAGATCATCAACATTCTGGGTAGCCAGACGTGTCCTTTTTTCGGTCAGTATTGAACCAGCAGCACTGAAGACTCTTTCTGATAGCACACTAGCTGCTGGGCAAGCAAGCTCCTGTAATGCATATTCTGCCAATTCGGGCCAGGTGTCTATTTTAGATGCCCAGTAATCAAAGGGGAATGACCTGTGAGGGAGTACATCGATAAGGGAGGAAAAGTAGTTTGTAACCATACTGGACAAATGCTGTCTCCTGTCACTTTGAATCGATGCAGTAGTACCTGTCGTGCCAGTGGTCATTGCAAAATCACTCCACAGCCTGGTCATAAAACCCATCTGTCCAATGCCACTTCGGATTTGTGCACCTCTATTGTGCTATTGTGCTTTTGCCACTACCACCAGATGCACCACCACCACCACCACCATCAGTACCAGCTGGCAACCACCGCCCACGGGCTCTTCCACCAGACTTCCTAATTTTTTGGAACATCTAACCAAAATAACAACCATTATATGGTACTGTAAAACAAGGTAGAAGTTGTATATAAACTTGTTGAGAATTTAAATCTCCCTTTTATTTGGGAGACTGAACCAAATCTCAAGCCTGTACATGAAACAACACAATGTAAGTGGCAGAAAGTAGCTGGCTGACATATGACAAACTAACAGGACTGAAGTATATCCACTTTGTAAGAATTTGAATCTCCTTTTTTTGGGGGGACCTGAAGCAAAACTCAGGCCCAGTGTATATAACAACACAATGTAAGTGGCAGAAAGTGGCTGGAAGATATATGAAAAAATACACGGACATTAGTACAATTTCAATCTCCCTACAATGATCTCAGGACAAGTATGGCAGCAATAAAAAGGACTGCTGCACACAAAAGTGTGGACAAATAAACAAGATAACTATGAAGAAGGAGCAACAGGATTTGTGCTTTTAAAAAAGCAGTTGGCGGCGTACAAACAGCAATGCAGCTATCAGGGAGTCTTATAAGGCAGCCTAATAACTCCACTGTCCCTGCAAACAAATGGTGGTGTTGCACAGTGCAAATCACTACAAAGCAGTTTGAGGGTTAATCTTCCCTCCCTAACTATATCCTTCTTGTGATGAAGCTGCAGCAACCTCTCCCTATGCTAAGATCGGCAGAAGTAAGATGGCGGTCGGCATGCACGCCCCTTTATAGCCCCTGTGACGCCGCAGAAAGCAAGCCAATCACTGTCATGCCCTTCTCTAAGATGGTGGGGACCGAGACCTACGTCATCACCCTGCCCACACTCTGCGTCCTCCTTCATTGGTTGAAAAATGGCGCTGAAAGTGCCACACGAAACGCGACTTTTGAGTGCAGATCGGCCATCTCATGGCCGATCCCACACTAGGATCGGGTCGGGTTTTATGAAACCCGACTTTGCCAAAAGTGGGTGATTTTTGAATTTGTCTGATCCGTTTGTCTCAACCCTAATCCCCAGCAACATGCCCGCTGTCTTGGGGTATACTTGATTCTGAGCTTTCATTCACCCCCCACATCCGATCACTGGCTCGCTCCTTTTATCTGCACCTCTGAAATATTTCTAGAATTTGACCTTTTTACTTTCAACTCTGCAAAAACTCTTACTGTTTCTCTTATTCATTCTCATCTGGACTATTGTATCACTCTACTCATCAGTCTCTTTCTTACAAAACTCTCTCCTCTCTAATCTGTCTTGAATAGGGTTGAGCAACTTTTAGTTTTTTAGGGTCGAGTCGGGTTTCACGAAACCCAACTATCTCAAAAGTCGAGTTGAGTGGAATCGGCTGATTATCGCGAAAAGTCGGGGATCGACCGAAACACGAAACCCAATGCAAGTCAATGGGGGAGCATAGTCGGCAGTGAGTGGAGGCCAGGAAAACATGTACAGTGCCCATTTTAATGGCAAAAACATACATTCTTGTTACTGAAGCTTGTCAATCTTAATATACCTTATAATAATAGTAAGGCATTGGAAATTGGGGGTCATTTGGCTAAAGTTGTGGGGGGTAGGGCTGGTTCAAGTATTTAGTGGGCCCAGGAAATCTGGACCACGTCACGGCAGTGGAGCAGGGAGAGGTAAGTATTTCAACTTTGCAAGTGCTGTGATCCTGAGCAAGCAGGGGGGGCCCACTCGTTGGCATTGGCACTGGCACAGGGCCCCTCAAAGTACGGTGGTGTGTTTGCACGGCGGTGCCTCCCACCAGCAGCAACACTTTTGCGTACTATGAGGGGCCCTGTGCCAGTGACGTCGCCAACGAGTATTCCTCCCCCCACCTGATGAAGGAACCTGCACCTTCATCTTCACCTTCCTCTTTGTCCCCGTGTAAGGTGGTATGGTATGACTTTCAGCAGGGTCACAATCTTGCTGTGTAGCGAGCACGGGGAATGTTGCGTTATGGGTAGTGTTGAGCATTCCGATACCGCAAGTATCGGGTATCGGCCGATATTTGCGGTATCGGAATTCCGATACTGAATTCCGATACTTCCCGCGTATCGGATACCGGAATCGGAAGTTCCCAGAATTCAAATTGAACGCAGCAGCCAATGAGGAATGAATGAAAGTGTGGACACATCCTGTTTAGCATGGTGGGCATGTAAGTACTGGCAAGGCTTGGATTGGCTGCTGAAATGATGTCACTCTGCACTATAAAAAAGCGCTGCCGCCATTTTGCGCTCACTCTGCTGTGATTTCAGTTAGGGACAGGACGCTGTGTTCTAACTGAGGGCCAGTTGAGCTTGCTAATTGCTTTATTTTCCTTTCCAAAGGCTAATTTAGCAAAACGCTGTGTGTTCTTCACTGTTCACCTTGCTCTTGCCTTGCAGCGCTGTTTTAACAGCGTTCTGCAAGGTCTCTGTGTGTGTGTGTGCAGCTCACTCTGTAGTCTGTGTGCAGCCATATACCCGGTTGTATTCAGCTCAGGGGGGGTTCACACTGCCTCACACAGTTGTTCTTTTTTGCTCTTAGTGCAGCCTGCTGCACATTTTTTCTCAAATTTCCTATTAGTGTTTTTCCACCAGTCTCCAGCTCTATTGTGGAAAAACACTACATAGGATAACCTAGAGGGGGGTTTTTGGGCCTTGCAGCGCCGTTTACGGCTGTCTGCACGGTCTCCGTGTGAGCCCAGCTCGCCCTGTAGTCTGTGTGCAGCCATAGCCGGTTGGATTCAGCTCAGGGTTCGTTACTGGCTCATACCTTGAGAAAAATTTTCCTTTTTTTCAAATAGTGCAGCCTGTTTAAAATTTGAAAAAAAAAATTCCTATTAGTGTCTTTCCACTCGTATCCAGCTAAATAGTGGAAAAACACTATATAGGATAACCTAGAGGAGGGTTTTTTGGCCTTGCAGCGCCGTTTACGGCTGTCTGCACGGTCTCCGTGTGAGCCCAGCTCGCCCTGTAGTCTGTGTGCAGCCATAGCCGGTTGGATTCAGCTCAGGGTTCGTTACTGGCTCATACCTTGAGAAAAATTTTCCTTTTTTTCAAATAGTGCAGCCTGTTTAAAATTTGAAAAAAAAAAAATTCCTATTAGTGTCTTTCCACCATTCTCCAGCTCAATTGTGGAAAAACACTACATAGGATAACCTAGAGGGTTTTTTTGGGGCCTTGCAGCGCCGTTTACGGCTGTCTGCACGGTCTCTGTGTGAGCGCAGCTCGCCCTGTAGTCTGTGTGCAGCCATAGCCGGTTGGATTCAGCTCAGGGTGCGTTACTGCCTCATACCTTGAAAAACAATTTCCTTTTTTTCAAATAGTGCAGCCAGTTTAAAATTTGAAAAAAAAAAATTCCTATTAGTGTCTTTCCACTTGTATCCAGCTAAATAGTGGAAAAACACTATATAGGATAACCTAGAGGAGGGTTTTTTGGCCTTGCAGCGCCGTTTACGGCTGTCTGCACGGTCTCCGTGTGATTTAAACTAGCTCTGTAGCCCGATCTGCACCAAAAAAAAGGTTAAGTTCACCAAACACAACTTAACACTTGTGTAGGCCACATTTGAAAAATAATAAAGTTTAGTCCACAATTTACAACATTAGTGTTTCTTACACCTGTTAGGAGGAGCATTACAGGAATAAGCACACTAAGGCCTTAGTACTTTTCTGCTTATCTTTATCTGTCAACCAAGATGAAGAGGGCAGGGAGTAAGGCACGTGGGCGTGGGCGCGGAGCAGGGAGAGGAGCAGGGAGAGGACGTGGTGATTCTGTGCCTGCTGCGGGCGCCGGTGACTCGTCGTCACTCAGTTTCAGCAGGGAACAGTCCTTCATGCGCAGCTTTGTCGGAGAGCGCCGTGCACCGCTGCTGCGTGAAGACCAAATTGAAGCCGTTGTCGGGTGGATGGCAGCTAACGCCTCGGCATCGACTTCAGTTAGTGCCACATCCTCTCAGGCACAGAGCACTGGAGAGCAGCCATCTGTCTCTTCACCACCTGCCAAATTGGCCAGGCAGTCAGAGAGCCCAGGACAGGAGCCGTCTCTACTTCTGTTCTCTGAATCTCTTGGCTTGGAAACAGGGGGCCAGCCAAGCAGCATTGGAGAAATGGAAGAAGAGGCAGTGTGCAGTGATGCCCAACACCTTTTTCTCTCTGACTCTGAAGAGGCAGGTGGGCCAGTGCCTCCGGTGACCACAGCGCAGTACGCATCTGATGATGAAACTCAGGTGCCGCTTTCTCGTGCGTACTGTGCTGCTGAGACTACCCAGGAGGAGCAGTTGGCGGCAGAGGGTAGTGGAGATGATGAGGTCCTTGACCCATCGTGGCGTGAGGAACAGGAAGGTGGTGGGAGCAGCTCAGAGGAAGAGCTTCCTCTTACGGGCCAAAGAGGGAGAGGGAGGGGGAAGACTGCGGAGCCTGTAGCCTCCACTTTGGCACCCGTTAGGAGCCTGTCTCTTTCCAAAGCCAAAAAGGGCGCTCCCAAGACTTGCAGTGCCTGGTCCTTTTTTGACACAGTTGCAGATGACATTTGTTTTGTCAAATGCAAGCTGTGTCATCATAAAGTAAAAAGAGGGAAAAATGTCAGCAACCTCAATACCACAAATATGTGGAAACATGTGCGGACCAGGCACGCGGTGGAGTTACAGAAACACACTGAAGATGTAGGCCAACCAACAGCGGCAGCTACCACCTCTTCAGCTCGTGTTGCCTCTTCCTCCAGCTCACGCACAGCTGGTTTGGCTTCCAGAGACCTTGTGTAATTCCACCCACAGCATCACCTTCCCAGTCATCCTCACACTCCCAGTCTACTCTACAGCTATCGGTAGTACAGGCATGGGAGAAAAGGCGGGCATTCTCGGCCAACCACCCCCGAGCACAGGCTCTGAATGCAGGCATTGCCAAACTGTTGTCCCTGGAAATGCTCTCGTTCAGGCTGGTGGAGACTGACAGCTTCCGTGACTTGATGGCATTGGCAGTCCCACAGTACAAGGTGCCCAGCCGCTTTTACTTCAGCAGGCAGGCTGTCCCTGCCCTGCACAGGCATGTTGAGGCAAACATAAAACATGCGCTACTGAACGCCGTCAGTAGCAAGGTCCACCTCACCACCGATGCGTGGACCAGTCAGCATGGACAGGGGCGATATGTTTCCCTCACTGCCCATTGGGTTAATGTTGTTGAGCCAGGTACAGATCGTGCGAGTGTCCTCCTCCTCTTACACCAGTTCCTCTGATTCCTCTCTGCAGGATCCGTCACAGTCCACCCCCACATGGACCCGTGAACGTTTACCTATGACCGACATGAGCACAGCCGTGGCCAAACGTCAGCAGGCCGTCTTGAAACTAGTTTCATTGGGGCATCGAAGCCACACAGCGCAGGAGCTCTGGAATGCCATAAAGCAGGAGAGCGATGTGTGGTTACTGCCAGCGAATCTCCAGCCAGGCATGGTAGTGTGTGACAATGGCCGAAATCTGGTGGCAGCTTTGGCCCTTGGCAACCTCACTCACATCCCATGTCTGGCACATGTGCTCAATTTGGTTGTGCAGAGTTTTCTGAGGGACTATCCGGATCTTGATGCCCTGCTGCACAAGGTCCGCCTAGAGTGTGCTCACTTGCGGCGTTCCAGCTTGGCCAGATCCCGCATTGCTGCTCTGCAGCGCCGATTCCGCCTTCCGGAACACCGCATCATATGTGACCTACCTACCCGGTGGAATTCCACGTTACATATGTTGGAGCGGTTGTGTGAGCAGCAGCAAGCAGTTATGGAGTACCAGCTGCATCAGGCGCAAAGAAGTCGCAGTCAGCGCCGATCAGACTTCACAACCACAGAGTGGGCCACTATGAAGGACGTCTGCCAGGTTTTGCGTCCTTTTGATTATTCCACGCGGATGGCAAGTGCAGATGATGCACTAGTCAGCATGACTGTCCCCCTTATCTGCCTGCTTCAGCAAACTTTGCAAGGGTTAAGGGATGATGTGGTGGAAGAGGTGGAGGATGAGGAGTCACCTTTTCCATCAGCTTCTGGAGAGTCAGCGCCACGTGGTTCCTCACAAAGGGGTACGCAGGGGCCAATTTGTGAGGAGGATGAGGAGGAGTCAATGGAGGAGGAAGAGCTCCGTCCAGAGGAGGGAGCGACACAATTGTCCAGTGGTCAGTGTGTACAGCGAGGGTGGGGTGATGACGAGCGGGCAGAGATCATGTCTCAAGCAGGGGACAGCGTTTCTGGGCCGGTTGGCACTCTGCAGCACATGGTGGATTTCATGCTGCAGTGCCTGAGAAACGACCGCCGCATCGACCACATTCTCAACATGCCTGATTATTGGGTGTTCACCCTCCTCGATCCTCGCTACCGGGACAACGTCCAAAACCTCATCCCTGCGTTGACCCGGGAGCGTAAATTGCGGGAGTACCACGACACACTGGTGAATTCCATCATCTTCTCCTGTCCAACTGAGAGGAGTGCTGCTAGTGCTTTACAAAGCAGCTCAGTGCGTCGAGGCAGTGGGGGAGGCTCTGCCCAAAGAGGGAGCAGAAGCAGTGCCTCTGCCCAAGGCAAGCCCAGTATGGCACAACTCTGGCACACTTTTGTGTGCCCGCCCCAAATGTCTACACCATCACCGGCGGCTCCAGTCAGCAGGAGGCAACGGTTCCGTCAGATGGTGACAGACTACATGGCTTGCCCTCTTACTGTACTCCCAGACGGCTCTTCCCCGTTCAAGTTTTGGGTCTCTAAGCTGGATACATGGCCAGAGCTAAGCCAGTATGCATTGGAGGTGCTGGCTTGCCCTGCGGCTAGTGTCTTATCGGAACGTGTCTTTAGTGCCGCAGGTGGTGTACTAACAGACCGTCGCATGCGACTATCCTCCGATAACGTTGACCGGCTTACTTTCCTGAAAATGAACCAGGCCTGGATCTCGCAGGAATTTGCCACTCCTCTGCCTGATTAAGTAATTGGGTGTCATCCAGGTCTCCTGCTGTGTTCATCTTTCTACCACCTGAACTGCTATTCCTGGGCTCCAACACCGCCAGTTGCGGCTCAGAAGTGCAGGCTGCACAGTAAAAACATACGACCCAGTGTTATTGGGTTTCGGTAACGTCAGCTGATCCCCAGCTGTGTAGCCGGCAATGTGTCCTGCGACCGCCACGCTGGCACAACAACCTAAATGTAAGGGAACCTGTCCCCCCCCACCCCCGTCGTTTGTTACTGAAAGAGCCATCTTGTGCAGCAGTAATGCTGCACAAGGAAAAAGTAGCTCTTTTTTTTTAGCTCTTTGCACACGCAGAACTTAACACTTATAAAATGTGTTCACTGATACCGTTATACCGTCCCGGAGCTGGGACTTTCCTTCGTAATGTGACGCAGCACAGCCGTCATTCCTACCCCCTTGGTGCCATGCGCTGCCTCCTCAGCGTTGTTTTAAGCTGTCACGGAGCCTGCGCTGTTCTGTTATCCCTTGGGCATGCCCTATTTGCGCTGCCTGTCTTCTGACATAATTTGGTGTCAGGCTGGCTGCGCCTGTGCGGCCGCGGTGCCCGAGATCCCGCCTCGCAGTGTCTTCTGATTGAGTCACACTGCGGGCCTGGGATCCATGGGCATGCGCAGTGCATATCTTCCCCTCGGGCTCTCGCTCATTTCCCTCCGCCTTCTTTAGACTGTGCGCCGTCAGCTGATCCCTAGCATGCCACGGCCGTGACACCGCACAGTCTGAAGAAGAGGGAAGGAGGGGAGTGAGAGTCGAGGTTATGCACTGTGCATGCCCATGGTTCCAAGGCCCGCAGTGGGATTACGTTAGATGAGACTGCGAGGTGGGATCTGGAGCAGCGTGGACGCACAGGCACTGACAGCCTGACACCAAATTATGTCAGAAGACAGGCAGCGCTAATTGGGCATGGCCAAGGGCTAACAGAACAGCGCAGGCTCCGTGACAGCTTAAAACAACGCTGAGGAGGCAGCGCACGGCATCAAGGGGATAGGAATGACAGCTGTGCTGTGTCCCATTACGAAGGAAATTCGCACCTCCGGAACGGTTTAACGGTATAAAGGGACACATTTTTAGTGTTTACTTCGGTGTTTGCAAGGAGCATAATTAAAAGAGCAACCTTTTCCTTTTGCATCCTTAGTGCTGCACAACATGGCTCTTTCAGCTACAAACGTCTTGGGGGGGGGGGGTTAAAGGTTTCCTTTCAACTTGCTCCAATCAGGCTTCGGCCTACACTCTGTTCCTCTGCTCCTCCTGCTGTCCCTGGACTCTAACACCGCCAGTTGGTGCCTGGAAGTGCTGTGTGCACAGTCAACAGTCGCTCCTCTGTAATTGGGGTTCAGTAACGTCAGCTGATCCCCAGCTGTGTGTGCGGCAATACCTCCAATCTGCTCCTCCTGCTGTCCCTGGGCTCTAACACCGCCAGTTGGTGCCTGGAAGTGCTGTGTGCACAGTCAACAGTCGCTCCTCTGTTATTGGGGTTCAGTAACGTCAGCTGATCCCCAGCTGTGTGTGCGGCAATACCTCCAATCTGCTCCTCCTGCTGTCCCTGGGCTCTAACACCGCCAGTTGGTGCCTGGAAGTGCTGTGTGCACAGTCAACAGTCGCTCCTCTGTTATTGGGGTTCAGTAACGTCAGCTGATCCCCAGCTGTGTATCCGGCAACGTGTCATGCGACCGCCACACTGGCACAACTAAAATGTAAGGGGACCTGTCCCCCCCCCCCCCCTAGGCGTTTGTTACTGAAAGAGCCACCATGTGCAGCACTAATACTGCACAAGGGAAAGGTCGCTCTTGAAATTATGCTCCTTGCAAACGCTGAACTACACACTCATGTAATGTGTCCCCTCACACCGTCCAACCGTCCCGGAGGTGGGACTTTCCTTTGTAATGTGACGCAGCACAGCCGTCATTGCTACCCCCTTGGCACCGTGCGCTGCCTCCTTAGCGTTGTTTGATTCCGTCATGGACCCTGCGCTGTTATGTTATCCCTTGGCCATGCACAGTTTGCGCTGCCCGTCCTCTGACATCATTTGTTGTCGTCCTGGCTGCGCCTGTGCGTCCACGCTGCCCGAAATCACACCTCGCAGTGTCGTCTAATGTGATCCCACAGTGGGCCTGGTATCCATGGCCATGCGCAGTGCATATACTAGCCTCTCACTCCCCTTCTTCACGCTTCTTCAGACTAGGCGGCGTCAGCTGATCCCTAATAGCATGCCACGGCCGTGACGCCGCACAGTCTGAAGAAGCAGGAAGGAGGTGAGTGAGAGGCGATGATATGCACTGCGCATGCCCATGGATCCCTGGCCCGCAGTGGGACTACATTAGATGACACTGCAAGGTTGGATCTCGGGCAGCTTGGACGCACAGGCACTGCCAGCCTGACACCTACATGATGTCAGAAGACGGGCACCGCTAACTGTGCATGGCCAAGGGATAACATTACAGCGCAGGCTCCGTGACAGAACCAAACAACGTTGAGGAGGTGGCGCCCGGCACCAAGGGGGTTGGAATGACGGCTGTGCTGTGTCACATTACAAAGGAAAGTCCCACTTCCGGGATGGTTTGACGGTGTGAGGGGACACATTATATGAGTGTGTACTTCAGCGTTTGCAAGGAGCATAATTTTCGGAGCCACCATTTTCCATGTGCAGTATTACTGCTGTACAAGATGGCTCTTTCAGCAACAAATGCCTGGGGGGGGGGTTAAAGGTTCCCTTTCAACTTGCTCCACTGCAGGCTTCGGCCTACACTCTGCTCCTCTTTGATTCCCTGGGTTTCAACACTGTCAGTTGCCACCTGGAAGTGTTGTCTACACAGAAAAAACACTAGGTGATGTGTCAGTGGGGTTCAGCACCGCCAGCTGTTCCCCTGCTGTGTAGTCGGCAACGTGTCCAGCACAAGCCACGCTGGCACAACAGAACAAAAGCTGCCACCAGTGCAGGCTTCGGCCTACACTCTGCTCCTCTCCTCCTCCTGCTGACCCTGGGCTCAAACACCGCTAGTTTTTGCCCGGAAGTGCTAGCTGCACAGAGAAAAACACCAGCCAATGTGTTAGTGGGGTTCAGCAACGCCAGCTGTTCCCCTGCTGTGTAGCCGGCAACGTGACCTGCAAACGCCATGCAGGCACAGGAACTGAAATTAAAAGGGAACCTGGCCCCACCCCCCCAGGTGTTTCTATGTATAACAGCCACCTAGTACAGCAGTACTGCTGCATTTGTACAAGGTGGCTGACTTTTTCTCCTTGCCCACGTGGAACTCAACACGTACAAAATGTGTCTCATTGAGACCATTCCACTGTCCCTGAGGTGTGACTTTCCTTTGTAATGATACGCAGCACCCCCCTTGGTAGCGTTTCCCGTCTTTTGTCATCATGGTTAGCTGGCTGCGCCTGTGCATCCGCCCTGCTAGAAACAACGCCCCTCGTTGTCATATTTATTTTGTCAGCGAGGGTGTGGTTTATGGGCACGAGCAGTGCATATGTTCGCCTGTCTTAACTCATCTCCTTCCGCCTTCTTCAGACTGTGCGGCCTCCTGGCCGTGGTAGGCGATAAGGGATCAGCTGAGGCCGCCCAGTCTGGAGCAGGTGTAAGGACATGTGTAAGCGGCAAACCTATTTACTGCACAAGGCCACGAATCCCAGCCACGCAGTGTGATTTTTTGAAAACACACAGTGGGTCTGGGATTCATGTCCATCGCTAACCGCAACGGCCGACATGAAATGAGGTCAGAAGACAGGAAGCGCTCACAGCGCATGGCCAAGGGATCACAATAGCGCAGACTCCTGTACAGCAAATAACAACGCTCAGGAATCTGCGCCCAGTACCTAGGTGCAAATTTTGACACCTGTGCTGCGTCTCGTTAAAAAGACAAGTCACGCCTCCACAACTGTTTGACAGTATAATGGGCTAAATAGTGTACGTGTTTTAGTCAGCGTGTGCAAGGAGCAAAACAAATAGAGCAACCTTTTACTTGTGCAGCATTAATGCTGCACAAGGTGTGGCTCTTGTACCTTGCAACACCTGAGGGGGGTTAAAGGTAACCTTTGAAATTGGTTCAACTAGGCTTCGGCCTACACTCTGCTCCTCTACTCCTCCTGCTGACCCTGGGCTCAAACACCGCTAGTTTTTGCCCGGAACTGCAATCTGCACAGAGAAAAACACCAGTCAATGTGTCAGTGGGGTTCAGCACCGCCAGCTGTTCCCCTGCTGTGTAGCTTGCAACGTGACCTGCAAACGCCACGCAGGCACATGAACTGAAATTGAAGGGAGCCTGCCCCCCACCCACAGGTGTTTCTATGTATAACAGCCACCTTGTACAGCAGTACTGCTGCATTTGTACAAGGTGGCTGACTTTTTCTCCTTGCCCACGTGGAACTCAACACGTACAAAATGTGTCTCATTAGAGACCATTACAATGTCCCTGAGGTGTGACTTTCCTTTTTAATGACACGCAGCACCACCCTTGTTAGCGCTGCCCGTCTTTTGACATCATTGGTTAGCTGGCTGCGCCTGTGCATCTCCCCTGCTCGAAACAACGGCCCTCGGTGTCTTATTTTTTTGGACAGCGAGGGTGTGATTGATGGGCATGTGCAGTGCATATGTTTGCCTGTGTTCACTCATCTCCTTCCGCCTTCTTCAGACTGGGTGTCCTCATGGCCGCGGCAGGCGATAAGGGATCAGATGAGGCCGCCCAGTCTGAAGCAGGTGTAAGGACATGTGTGAGCGGCAAACATATTTAGTGCACCAGGGCACGAATCCCAGCACCGCAGTGTGATTTTTTAAAAACACACTGTGGGTCTGGGATTCATGTCCATCGCTAACCGCAACGGCCAACATGAAATGAGGTCATAAGACAGGAAGCGCTCACAGCGCATGGCCAAAGGATCACAAGAGCGCAGACTCCTGTACAGCAACTAACAACGCTCAGGAAGCTGCGCCCATGCAAAAAGGTGTTGTTTTCGACACCTGTGCTGCTTTTCTTTAAAAAGACAAGTCACGCCTCCACTACTGATTAACAGTATAATGGGCTAAATAGTCTACGTGTTGCATTCAGCTTGTGCAAGTAGAAAAATTAATAGAGCAACCTTTTACTTGTGCAGCATTAATGCTGCAGAAGGAGTGGCTCTTGTACTTTGTAACACCTGAGGGGGGGTTAAAGGTAACCTTTGAAATTGGTTCAACTAGGCTTCGGCCTACACTCTGCTCCTCTCCTCCTCCAGCTGACCCTGGGCTCTAACAACGCTAGTTTTTGCCCGGAAATGCTAGCTGCACAGAGAAAAACACCAGCCAATGTGTTAGTGGTGTTCAGCACCGCCAGCTGTTCCCCCGCTGTGTAGCCGGCATCGTGTCCAGCACAAGCCACGCTGGCACAACCGACCAAAAGCTGCCACCAGTGCAGGCTTCGGCCTACACTTTGCTCCTCTCCTCCTCCTGCTGACCCTGGGCTAAAACAACGCCAGTTTCTGCCCGGACATGCTAGCTGCACAGAGAAAAACACCAGCCAATGTGTTAGTGGGGTTCAGCACCGCCAGCTGTTCCTCTGCTGTGTAGTCGGCATCGTGTCCAGCACAAGCCACGCTGGCACAACTGACCAAAAGCTGCCACCAGTGCAGGCTTCGGCCTACACTTTGCTCCTCTCCTCCTCCTGCTGACCCTGGGCTAAAACAACGCCAGTTTCTGCCCGGACATGCTAGCTGCACAGAGAAAAACACCAGCCAATGTGTTAGTGGGGTTCAGCACCGCCAGCTGTTCCCCTGCTGTGTAGCTTGCAACGTTTCCTGCAAACGCCACGCAGGAACATGAACTGAAATTGAAGGGAGCCTGACCCCCACCCCCCCAGGTGTTTCTATGTATAACAGCCACCTTGTACAGCAGTACTGCTGCATTTGTACAAGGTGGCTGACTTTTTCTCCTTGCACACGTGGAACTCAACAAGTACAAAATGTGTCTCATTACAGACCATTACAATGTCCCTGAGGTGTGACTTTCCTTTTTAATGACACGCAGCACCCCCATTGTTAGCGCTGCCCGTCTCCTGACATCATTGGTTGGCTGGCTGTGCCTGTGCGTCCCCCCTGCCCGACACAACGCCCCCCGTTGTCTCATATATTTTGACTGCGAGGGTGTGATTGATGGGCACGAGCAGTGCATATGTTCCCTTGTTTTCACTCCCCTCCTTCCGCCTTCTTCTGACTGTGCGGCCTCATGGCCGCGGCATGCGATAAGGGATCAGCTGAGGCCGCCCAGTCTGAAGCAGGTGTAAGGACATGTGTGAGCGGCGAACATATTTACTGCACAAGGCCACGAATCCCAGCACCGCAGTGTGACTTTAGGAAAAGCCACTGTGGGTCTGGGATTTATGGCCATCGTTAACCGCACCGGCCAACATGAAATGAGGTCATGAGACGGCCTGCACTAACAGGGTATTGCCAAGGGATAACACAAGAGCGCAGTTTCCTGTACTGCAAATAACAACGGTAAGGAATCTGCGCACAGCACCTAGGTGTAAATTTGTACACCTGTGCTGCGTCTCCTTAAAAAGACTAGTAGTCACGCCTCCACTACTGTTTGACAGTATAATGGGCTAAATAGTGTACGTGTTTAATTCAGCGTGTGCAAGGAGCAAAATTAAATAGAGCAACCTTTGACTTGTGCATCATTAATGCTGTTCAAGGTGTGGCTCTTGTACCTTGCAACACCTGAGGGGGGGGTTAAAGGTAACCTTTGAAATTGGTTCAACTAGGCTTCGGCCTACACTCTGCTCCTCTACACCTCCTGCTGACCCTGGGCTCAAACACCGCTAGTTTTTGCCCGGAAATGCTAGCTGCACAGAGAAAAACACCAGCCAATGTGTTAGTGGGGTTCAGCAACGCCAGCTGTTCCCCTGCTGTGTAGTCGGCAACGTGTCCAGCACAAGCCACGCTGGCACAAGAGAACAAAAGCTGCCACCAGTGCAGGCTTCGGCCTACACTTTGCTCCTCTCCTCCTCCTGCTGACCCTGGGCTCAAACAACGCCAGTTTCTGCCCGGACATGCTAGCTGCACAGAGAAAAACACCAGCCAATGTGTTAGTGGGGTTCAGCACCGCCAGCTGTTCCTCTGCTGTGTAGTCGGCATCGTGTCCAGCACAAGCCACGCTGGCACAACTGACCAAAAGCTGCCACCAGTGCAGGCTTCGGCCTACACTTTGCTCCTCTCCTCCTCCTGCTGACCCTGGGCTAAAACAACGCCAGTTTCTGCCCGGACATGCTAGCTGCACAGAGAAAAACACCAGCCAATGTGTTAGTGGGGTTCAGCACCGCCAGCTGTTCCCCTGCTGTGTAGCTTGCAACGTTTCCTGCAAACGCCACGCAGGAACATGAACTGAAATTGAAGGGAGCCTGCCCCCCACCCCCCCAGGTGTTTCTATGTATAACAGCCACCTTGTACAGCAGTACTGCTGCATTTGTACAAGGTGGCTGACTTTTTCTCCTTGCACACGTGGAACTCAACAAGTACAAAATGTGTCTCATTACAGACCATTACAATGTCCCTGAGGTGTGACTTTCCTTTTTAATGACACGCAGCACCCCCATTGTTAGCGCTGCCCGTCTCCTGACATCATTGGTTGGCTGGCTGTGCCTGTGCGTCCCCCCTGCCCGACACAACGCCCCCCGTTGTCTCATATATTTTGACTGCGAGGGTGTGATTGATGGGCACGAGCAGTGCATATGTTCCCCTGTTTTCACTCCCCTCCTTCCGCCTTCTTCTGACTGTGCGGCCTCATGGCCGCGGCATGCGATAAGGGATCAGCTGAGGCCGCCCAGTCTGAAGCAGGTCTAAGGACATGTGTGAGCGGCGAACATACTTACTGCACAAGGCCACGAATCCCAGCACCGCAGTGTGACTTTAGGAAAAGCCACTGTGGGTCTGGGATTCATGGCCATCGTTAACCGCACCGGCCAACATGAAATGAGGTCATGAGACGGCCTGCACTAACAGGGTATTGCCAAGGGATAACACAAGAGCGCAGTTTCCTGTACTGCAAATAACAACGGTAAGGAATCTGCGCACAGCACCTAGGTGTTAATTTGTACACCTGTGCTGCGTCTCCTTAAAAAGACTAGTAATACTAGTCACGCCTCCACTACTGTTTGACAGTATAATGGGCTAAATAGTGTACGTGTTTAATTCAGCGTGTGCATGGAGCAAAATTAAATAGAGCAACCTTTGACTTGTGCATCATTAATGCTGTTCAAAGTGTGGCTCTTGTACCTTGCAACACCTGAGGGGGGGGTTAAAGGTAACCTTTGAAATTGGTTCAACTAGGCTTCGGCCTACACTCTGCTCCTCTACTCCTCCTGCTGACCCTGGGCTCAAACGCCGCTAGTTTTTGCCCGGAAATGCTAGCTGCACAGAGAAAAACACCAGCCAATGTGTTAGTGGGGTTCAGCACCGCCAGCTGTTCCCCTGCTGTGTAGTCGGCAACGTGTCCAGCACAAGCCACGCTGGCACAACAGAACAAAAGCTGCCACCAGTGCAGGCTTCGGCCTACACTTTGCTCCTCTCCTCCTCCTGCTGACCCTGGGCTCAAACAACGCCAGTTTCTGCCCGGACATGCTAGCTGCACAGAGAAAAACACCAGCCAATGTGTTAGTGGGGTTCAGCACCGCCAGCTGTTCCCCCGCTGTGTAGCCGGCATCGTGTCCAGCACAAGCCACGCTGGCACAACCGACCAAAAGCTGCCACCAGTGCAGGCTTCGGCCTACACTTTGCTCCTCTCCTCCTCCTCCTGCTGACCCTGGGCTCTAACACCGCTAGTTTTTGCCCGGACATGCAATCTGCACAGAGAAAAACACCAGTCAATGTGTCAGTGGGGTTCAGCAACGCCAGCTGTTCCCCTGCTGTGTAGCTTGCAACGTGACCTGCAAACGCCACGCAGGCACATGAACTGAAATTGAAGGGAGCCTGCCCCCCACCCACAGGTGTTTCTATGTATAACAGCCACCTTGTACAGCAGTACTGCTGCATTTGTACAAGGTGGCTGACTTTTTCTCCTTGCCCACATGGAACTCAACACGTACAAAATGTGTCTCATTAGAGACCATTACAATGTCCCTGATGTGTGACTTTCCTTTGTAATGACACGCAGCACCACCCTTGTTAGCGCTGCCCGTCTTTTGACATCATTGGTTAGCTGGCTGCGCCTGTGCATCTCCCCTGCTCGAAACAACGGCCCTCGGTGTCTTATTTTTGTGGACAGTGAGGGTGTGATTGATGGGCATGTGCAGTGCATATGTTTGCCTGTGTTCACTCATCTCCTTCTGCCTTCTTCAGACTGGGTGTCCTCATGGCCGCGGCAGGCGATAAGGGATCAGATGAGGCCGCCCAGTCTGAAGCAGGTGTAAGGACATGTGTGAGCGGCAAACATATTTAGTGCACCAGGGCACGAATCCCAGCACCGCAGTGTGATTTTTTAAAAACACACTGTGGGTCTGGGATTCATGTCCATCGCTAACCGCAACGGCCAACATGAAATGAGGTCATAAGACAGGAAGCGCTCACAGCGCATGGCCAAAGGATCACAAGAGCGCAGACTCCTGTACAGCAACTAACAACGCTCAGGAAGCTGCGCCCATGCAAAAAGGTGTTGTTTTCGACACCTGTGCTGCTTTTCTTTAAAAAGACAAGTCACGCCTCCACTACTGATTAACAGTATAATGGGCTAAATAGTCTACGTGTTGCATTCAGCTTGTGTAAGTAGAAAAATTAATAGAGCAACCTTTTACTTGTGCAGCATTAATGCTGCAGAAGGAGTGGCTCTTGTACTTTGTAACACCTGAGGGGGGGTTAAAGGTAACCTTTGAAATTGGTTCAACTAGGCTTCGGCCTACACTCTGCTCCTCTCCTCCTCCTGCTGACCCTGGGCTCTAACAACGCTAGTTTTTGCCCGGAAATGCTAGCTGCACAGAGAAAAACACCAGCCAATGTGTTAGTGGGGTTCAGCACCGCCAGCTGTTCCCCCGCTGTGTAGCCGGCATCGTGTCCAGCACAAGCCACGCTGGCACAACCGACCAAAAGCTGCCACCAGTGCAGGCTTCGGCCTACACTTTGCTCCTCTCCTCCTCCTCCTGCTGACCCTGGGCTCAAACACCGCTAGTTTTTGCCCGGAAATGCTAGCTGCACAGAGAAAAACACCAGCCAATGTGTTAGTGGGGTTCAGCACCGCCAGCTGTTCCCCTGCTGTGCAGCTTGCAACGTGACCTGCAAACGCCACGCAGGCACATGAACTGAAATTGAAGGGAGCCTGGCCCCCACCCCCAGGTGTTTATATGTATAACAGCCACCTTGTACAGCAGTACTGCTGCATTTGTACAAGGTGGCTGATGTTTTCTCCTTGCCCACGTGGAACTCAACACGTACAAAATGTGTCTCTTTGAGACCATTCCACTGTCCCTGAGGTGTCTTTCCTTTCTAATGATACGCAGCACCCCCCTTGGTAGCGCTTCCCGTCTTCTGACATCATTGGTTGGCTACTTGCGCCTGTTCGTCCGCCCTGCCTGAATAAAATGCTCCTCATTGTCTTAATTATTTTGACTGCGAGGGTGTGATTGATGGGCACGAGCAGTGCATATCTTCGCCTGTCTTAACTCATCTCCTTCCGCCTTCTTCAGACTGTGCAGCCTCATGGCCGCGGCATGCGAGAAGGGATCAGCAGAGGCCGCCCAGTCTGAAGCAGGTGTAAGGACGTGTGTGAGCGGCCAAAATATTTACTGCTCAAGGCCACGAATCCCAGCACCGCAGTGTGGCTTTATGAAAAGACACTGTGGGTCTGGGATTTATGGCCATCGTTAACCGCACCGGCCAACATGAAATGATGTCATAAGATGGGCAGCGCTAACAGGGCATTGCCAAGGGATAACACAAGAGCGCAGACTCCTGTACAGCAAATAACAACGCTCAGGAAGCTGCGCCAAGCACCAAGGCGTTATTTTGGACACCTGTGCTGCGTCTCATCAAAAAACCAAGTCACGCATCCACTACAGTTTGACTGTAGAATGGGGTAAATTGTGTATGTCTTTCATTCAGCGTGTGCAAGTAGACAAATTAATAGAGCAACCTTTCACTTGTGCAGCATTAATACTGCACAAGGTGTGTCTCTTGTACTTTGTAACACCTGAGGGGGGGGTTAAAGGTTTCCTTTGAAATTGGTTCAACTAGGCTTCGGCCTACACTCTGCTCCTCTCCTCCTCCTCCTGCTTCAACACGGGCTCTAACATCGCTAGTTTTTGCCCGCAAGTGCTAGCTGCACAGAGAAAAACACACGCCATTGTGTTAGTGGGGTTCAGCAACGCCAGCTGTTCCCCCAGTGTGTAGCCGGCAAAGTGTCCTGCAAACGCAACGCAGACACAAAGCTGCCTCCAGTGCAGGCTTCGGCCTACACTCATCTCCCCCTGCTTACCCTTTGCTCCAACACCGCTAGTTGGGGCTTTAGGAAGACAATCTTTAATAGGCAAGGCAACGCATCTGGGTTCCAGCACCGCCAGCTGGTTCTCGGCAGTGTTCTTGTCACAGGTACTCCCTCGTGCCAAGCCTGGTTTCAGCACCGTCAGCTGTTTCCGGGTTGTGTCAAGCTCACTGAGACACCTATGCTTGCCTCGTCGTGGTGCGGTCGGGTTAGCCAACTCCAGGGTGCCTCCAGTTTAGGAGCTTCCTATGTGGGCTGCGTGAACTGGTAGTCAAGGCTGGTTCTGTAGTGCCAGTAGGCCCAGCTCCCCCTGTAGGACTGTTGGGGTTCGGTAACTGCGGCTGCCTCGCGGCCTAGCTGTTCTCTCCTCTCCTGTGGGCCTTGGGGTCCACCACCTGGTTCCAGCACCGTCAGCTGGTTCCGGGCCGAGCCTTTGGCTTAGGTGCCTCCTCCTGGGTATCCGAGTTCCGCCAACGCCAGGCGGTCCTTGGTAGTGCTTTTAAGCGCGGGCACCTACAGCTTAGTAAGCGGGTTCCAGCACCGTCAGCTGGTCCTCGGTCGTGCCATTGGCTCTTGCACACTGGGGCAACGCATCCGGGTTCCAGCACCGCCAGCTGGTTCTCGGCAGTGTTCTTGTCACAGGTACTCCCTCGTGCCAAGCCTGGTTTCAGCACCGTCAGCTGTTTCCGGGTTGTGTCAACTTCACTGAGACGCCTATGCTTGCCCCGTCGTGGTGCGGTCGAGTTAGCCAACTCCAGGGTGCCTCCAGTTTAGGAGCTTCCTATGTGGGCTGCGTGAACTGGTAGTCAAGGCTGGTTCTGTAGTGCCAGTAGGCCCAGCTCCCCCTGTAGGACTGTTGGGGTTCGGTAACTGCGGCTGCCTCGCGGCCTAGCTGTTCTCTCCTCTCCTGTGGGCCTTGGGGTCCACCACCTGGTTCCAGCACCGTCAGCTGGTTCCGGGCCGAGCCTTTGGCTTAGGTGCCTCCTCCTGGGTATCCGAGTTCCGCCAACGCCAGGCGGTCCTTGGTAGTGCTTTTAAGCGCGGGCACCTACAGCTTAGTAACCGGGTTCCAGCACCGTCAGCTGGTCCTCGGTCGTGCCATTGGCTCTTGCACACTGGGGCAACGCATCCGGGTTCCAGCACCGCCAGCTGGTTCTCGGCAGTGTTCTTGTCACAGGTACTCCCTCGTGCCAAGCCTGGTTTCAGCACCGTCAGCTGTTTCCGGGTTGTGTCAAGCTCACTGAGACACCTATGATTGCCTCGTCGTGGTGCGGTCGGGTTAGCCAACTCCAGGGTGCCTCCAGTTTAGGAGCTTCCTATGTGGGCTGCGTGAACTGGTAGTCAAGGCTGGTTCTGTAGTGCCAGTAGGCCCAGCTCCCCCTGTAGGACTGTTGGGGTTCGGTAACTGCGGCTGCCTCGCGGCCTAGCTGTTCTCTCCTCTCCTGTGGGCCTTGGGGTCCACCACCTGGTTCCAGCACCGTCAGCTGGTTCCGGGCCGAGCCTTTGGCTTAGGTGCCTCCTCCTGGGTATCCAAGTTCCGCCAACGCCAGGCGGTCCTTGGTAGTGCTTTTAAGCGCGGGCACCTACAGCTTAGTAACCGGGTTCCAGCACCGTCAGCTGGTCCTCGGTCGTGCCATTGGCTCTTGCACACTGGGGCAACGCATCCGGGTTCCAGCACCGCCAGCTGGTTCTCGGCAGTGTTCTTGTCACAGGTACTCCCTCGTGCCAAGCCTGGTTTCAGCACCGTCAGCTGTTTCCAGGTTGTGTCAACTTCACTGAGACGCCTATGCTTGCCCCGTCGTGGTGCGGTCGAGTTAGCCAACTCCAGGGTGCCTCCAGTTTAGGAGCTTCCTATGTGGGCTGCGTGAACTGGTAGTCAAGGCTGGTTCTGTAGTGCCAGTAGGCCCAGCTCCCCCTGTAGGACTGTTGGGGTTCGGTAACTGCGGCTGCCTCGCGGCCTAGCTGTTCTCTCCTCTCCTGTGGGCCTTGGGGTCCACCACCTGGTTCCAGCACCGTCAGCTGGTTCCGGGCCGAGCCTTTGGCTTAGGTGCCTCCTCCTGGGTATCAGAGTTCCGCCAACGCCAGGCGGTCCTTGGTAGTGCTTTTAAGCGCGGGCACCTACAGCTTAGTAACCAGGTTCCAGCACCGTCAGCTGGTCCTCGGTCGTGCCATTGGCTCTTGCACACTGGGGCAACGCATCCGGGTTCCAGCACCGCCAGCTGGTTCTCGGCAGTGTTCTTGTCACAGGTACTCCCTCGTGCCAAGCCTGGTTTCAGCACCGTCAGCTGTTTCCGGGTTGTGTCAACTTCACTGAGACGCCTATGCTTGCCCCGTTGTGGTGCGGTCGAGTTAGCCAACTCCAGGGTGCCTCCAGTTTAGGAGCTTCCTATGTGGGCTGCGTGAACTGGTAGTCAAGGCTGGTTCTGTAGTGCCAGTAGGCCCAGCTCCCCCTGTAGGACTGTTGGGGTTCGGTAACTGCGGCTGCCTCGCGGCCTAGCTGTTCTCTCCTCTCCTGTGGGCCTTGGGGTCCACCACCTGGTTCCAGCACCGTCAGCTGGTTCCGGGCCGAGCCTTTGGCTTAGGTGCCTCCTCCTGGGTATCCGAGTTCCGCCAACGCCAGGCGGTCCTTGGTAGTGCTTTTAAGCGCGGGCACCTACAGCTTAGTAACCGGGTTCCAGCACCATCAGCTGGTCCTCGGTCGTGCCATTGGCTCTTGCACACTGGGGCAACGCATCCGGGTTCCAGCACCGCCAGCTGGTTCTCGGCAGTGTTCTTGTCACAGGTACTCCCTCGTGCCAAGCCTGGTTTCAGCACCGTCAGCTGTTTCCGGGTTGTGTCAACTTCACTGAGACGCCTATGCTTGCCCCGTCGTGGTGCGGTCGAGTTAGCCAACTCCAGGGTGCCTCCAGTTTAGGAGCTTCCTATGTGGGCTGCGTGAACTGGTAGTCAAGGCTGGTTCTGTAGTGCCAGTAGGCCCAGCTCCCCCTGTAGGACTGTTGGGGTTCGGTAACTGCGGCTGCCTCGCGGCCTAGCTGTTCTCTCCTCTCCTGTGGGCCTTGGGGTCCACCACCTGGTTCCAGCACCGTCAGCTGGTTCCGGGCCGAGCCTTTGGCTTAGGTGCCTCCCCCTGGGTATCCGAGTTCCGCCAACGCCAGGCGGTCCTTGGTAGTGCTTTTAAGCGCGGGCACCTACAGCTTAGTAACCGGGTTCCAGCACCGTCAGCTGGTCCTCGGTCGTGCCATTGGCTCTTGCACACTGGGGCAACGCATCCGGGTTCCAGCACCGCCAGCTGGTTCTCGGCAGTGTTCTTGTCACAGGTACTCCCTCGTGCCAAGCCTGGTTTCAGCACCCTCAGCTGTTTCCGGGTTGTGTCAACTTCACTGAGACGCCTATGCTTGCCCCGTCGTGGTGCGGTCGAGTTAGCCAACTCCAGGGTGCCTCCAGTTTAGGAGCTTCCTATGTGGGCTGCGTGAACTGGTAGTCAATGCTGGTTCTGTAGTGCCAGTAGGCCCAGCTCCCCCTGTAGGACTGTTGGGGTTCGGTAACTGCGGCTGCTCGCGGCCTAGCTGTTCTCTCCTCTCCTGTGGGCCTTCGGGTCCACCACCTGGTTCCAGCACCGTCAGCTGGTTCTCGGCAGTGTCTTTTGCTCTTGTACCTTCTGCTCCCCATCCTGGTTCCAGTACCGTCAGCTGGTTCCGGGCAGAGCCTTTGGCTTAGGTGCCTCCTTCTGGGTATCCAAGTTCCACCAACGTCAGGTGGTCCTTGGTAGTGCTTTCAGGCACGGGTACCTCCTGCTTAGTAACCGGGTTCCAGTAACGTCAGCTGGTCCTTGGTAGTTCCATTGGCTCTTGGACCTTCGGCTACCCATCCGGGTTCCAGTACCGTCAGCTGGTTCTCGGCAGTGTCTTTTGCTCTTGTACCTTCTGCCCCCCATCCTGGTTCCAGTAACGTCAGCTGGTTCCGGGCAGAGCCTTTGGCTTAGGTGCCTCCTTCTGGGTATCCGAGTTCCGCCAACGTCAGGCGGTCCTTGGTAGTGCTTTTTAGCACGGGTACCTCCTGCTTAGTAACCGGGTTCCAGTAACGTCAGCTGGTCCTCGGTAGTTCCATAGGCTCTTGAACCTTCGGGTAGCCATCCGAGTTCCAGTTCCATCAGCTGGTTCTTGGCATTTTCTCAGCCTTCTTGTACCTTCTGCTACATTTCCAAGTTGAAGACCCTAACGTCGACAACCCGGAAGACCACCCCGATGACGACGACCCGGAAGACCACCCCGATGGCGACGAGGACGACGGCGGAGACGACGACGGCTGAGACGACGACGGCGGAGATGACGACACTGGAGACGACGACCCTGGAGACGACGACATGGAAGACCGAGAAGCAGAAGAACAAGAGGCTGCAGAACAAAGAGCAGAAGAACATTAAGCATAAGACTTAATATCAGAGCAAAAGATATTATCTAAATTATATGCAGAAGAAGACTAAGCAGTGTATGGGGGTGAGTCCGTTCCTCCTCGTGGTGCCCCTGGATAAAGCCTGATGCTGCAGGCCAAACTGAACGCGGACAAATGTAACTTTTGTGACTGGCAGAACGGAAGGTGTAATCTTCCAACTTTTATAGATAACAACTACGGGAATGCCTGTCACAAATGAGAATATGATGAAGAAGTAGAATAGGAAGAATAATAACAGTGGAATAAAAAGAATATGTAGAATAGGAAGAATAATAATAGTTGAATAAAATGAATATGAAGAATGTAATAAAAAAAAAAATAGGTAGAAGATGAAGAAGAAGATGAATAAGGTGAAGAAGAAGTTGATGTCAAAGATGCTGATGATGATGAAGATGAAAGTGTGGGAAAAGTAAAAAAAAAAAAGAAAAAAAAAGAAGGGGAAGGGCGTGGAATAGTGAAACATCAATATCTGACAAAATAAAAAAAATTTACATACTCAATATCTTTTTCACTCCGAACGTCTTAAAAAAAACAAAAAACATGCTATTCTATTTGATTGGGCTAAACCTCATTGCCTTTAATGTCTCCGCCACCTCCCACAATACATCCTACATTATTCTTAGTTGTTTTCCTTCATGTAGAATGAACCTACAAGGAAAGAAAGGGTTTATTTTAATTCCGATATTTTGGTCCCATTGACTTGCATTGGGATCGGGTATCGGTATCGGCGAACTCAGTCGAGGGGTTCAAGAGAGGCCTGGATGTCTTCCTGGAGCAGAACAATATTGTATCATACAATTATTAGGTTCTGTAGAAGGACGTAGATCTGGGTATTTATTATAATGGAATATAGGCTGAACTGGATGGACAAATGTCTTTTTTCGGCCTTACTAACTATGTTACTATGTATGTTACTATGATATCCGATATTTTTTGAATATCGGCCGATCCAAACCGATACCGATACTTTCCGATATCGGAAGGTATCGCTCAACACTAGTTATGGGTCAATGTACCAGCAGACTCATCTATCACTGGCTGGGCAATGGGCATGATGAGGAGGAAACAGATATGGGTCCAAAGAATAAAGTGGGCTAAATGCAGTTCAAAATTGGTAACAGGACTAACCTGGGTGCATTGCTTTGTTCAGTGGAGGACAACTGGAATGAGAGGCTGACACAGAGAGTAGGCCCAAATCAGTAAGTAGTCTAAATGCAGTTCAAAATTGGCAACAGTAGTAAACAGGCGGCACAGCTTTGTTCAGTGGAGGAGAACAGCAAGGAGCGGCAGACACCGATAGTAGGCCCCAACCCAACTAGTAGGCCAAATGCAGTCTAACATTAACAACTGCTTAACGAGAGCCTGAAAATGGAATTTCAGGACAGGAAACCAGGAGAACAGCAAGGAGCGGCAGACACTGTTAGTAGGCCCCAACCCAACTAGTAGGCCAAATGCAGTGTTGTTTCAACAACTACTTAACGAGAGCTAGAAGATCGAAGCTATGGAGAGGCAACCTGGAGAACACCTTGGAGCGGCAGACACCGTCTCTACAACCCAGACCCAACTTGTAGGCCTAATGTAGTGTTGTTTCAACAAATACTTAACACGAGCATGAAGATTGAAGCAATGGAGAGGCAACCTGGAGAACACCTTGGAGCGGCAGACACCGTTAGTAGGCCCTACCGAAGTAGTAGCCCCAATGCAGTTTTCAAATTCCTATAGGCTGAAAACCAGAGTATTGAAGCTCAGCTTTTTTCAGAGGAGGACAGCTGTACTGAGTGGCGCAGACAGACACAGGTAGGAGGCCTTAAACAAAAAAATTGCCTCAATGCAGTTTAAAAAAGGTTACAGGGGTACACAGGCAGCATTGGTCTGGTCAGTGGAGGACAATTTCAATTATGGACCGCAGACAGACTTAGTACGCCTACAATTAAAAAAGGATGCTCTATGCAATTTAAAATAGGTTCCAGGGGTACACGGGCAGCAGTGATCTGGTAAGTGGAGGACTATTGGAATGAGGGACCGCAGACAGGCTTAGTAGGCCTAACATAACAAAAGTAGGCTGTAGGCACTTTAAAATAGGTTCCAGGGGTACACAGGCAGCAGTGGTCTGGTCAGTGGAGGACAATTTCAATTATGGACCGCAGACAGACTTAGTACGCCTACAATTAAAAAAAGGATGCTCTATGCAATTTAAAATAGGTTCCAGGGGTACACGGGCAGCAGTGATCTGGTAAGTGGAGGACTATTGGAACGAGGGACCGCAGACAGGCTTAGTAGGCCTAACATAACAAAAGTAGGCTGTAGGCACTTTAAAATAGGTTCCAGGGGTACACGGGTAGCAGTGGTCTGGTCAGTGGAGGACTATTGGAAGGAGGGACCGCAGACAGGCTTAGTAGGCCTAACATAAAAAAGTAGGCTGTAGGCACTTTAAAATAGGTTCCAGGGGTACACGCGCAGCAGTGGTCTGGTCAGTGGAGGACTATTGGAAGGAGGGACCGCAGACATGCTTAGTAGGCCTAACATAACAAAAGTAGGCTGTAGGCACTTTAAAATAGGTTCCAGGGGTACACGCGCAGCAGTGGTCTGGTCAGTGGAGGACTATTGGAAGGAGGGACTGCAGACAGGCTTAGTAGGCCTAACATAACAAAAGTAGGCTGTAGGCACTTTAAAATAGGTTCCAGGGGTACAAGGGCAGCAGTGGTCTGGTCAGTGGAGGACTATTGGAAGGAGGGACCGCAGACAGGCTTAGTAGGCCTAACATAACAAAAGTAGGCTGTAGGCACTTTAAAATAGGTTCCAGGGGTACACGCGCAGCAGTGGTCTGGTCAGTGGAGGACTATTGGAAGGAGGGACCGCAGACAGGCTTAGTAGGCCTACCATAACAAAAGTAGGCTGTAGGCACTTTAAAATAGGTTCCAGGGATACACGGGCAGCAGTGGTCTGGTCAGTGGAGGACTATTGGAAGAAGGGACCGCAGACAGGCTTAGTAGGTCTAACATAACAAAAGTATGCTGTAGGCACTTTAAAATAGGTACCAGGGGTACACGGGCAGCAGTGGTCTGGTCAGTGGAGGACCATTGGAAGGAGGGACCGCAGACAGGCTTAGTAGGCCTAACATAACAAAAGTAGGCTGTAGGCACTTTAAAATAGGTTCCAGGGCTACAAGGGCAGCAGTGGTCTGGTCAGTGGAGGACTATTGGAGGGAGGGACCGCAGACAGGCTTAGTAGGCCTAACATAACAAAAGTAGGCTGTAGGCACTTTAAAATAGGTTCCAGGGGTACACGCGCAGCAGTGGTCTGGTCAGTGGAGGACTATTGGAAGGAGGGACCGCAGACAGGCTTAGTAGGCCTAACATAACAAAAGTAGGCTGTAGGCACTTTATAATAGGTTCCAGGGATACACGGGCAGCAGTGGTCTGGTCAGTGGAGGAGTATTGGAAGGAGGGACCGCAGACAGGCTTAGTAGGTCTAACATAACAAAATTATGCTCTATGCACTTGGAATTATCTTGCAGGGGTACACAGGCAGCATTGGTGTTGTCAGCGGAGGCCGATTGTAAGGAGTGTCTGACAGTTAGTACTCCCAAAAAATTAATAGATGTTAATGTCTCGCAATATAACAAAACCAAAAAATAAAAGGTGGCATACTTAGGTACAGGGGTGGGCTCCTCTGCTGAGTTTAAGACCTAGAAATTTGGCGCAAAGTATTTACTGGTGTAAATATAGGACACTGCCTCAGACTATTTTAATTAGCATCATACATGTCAACACATTGGTATTGTCAGTGCCAGGCATTGAAGGCTGTCAGCGCATAGACTAAACATTGGTGGAGCTGTGAGAGATAATTTTGCAAATCGTAGAGCACTGTTTGAGCTGGGGGGGGAAACTGTCTTGTGGCCGGCGGTACTGGCCCAGGGCCCCTCATGTTACAACGTTGTGTCTGACGTTGGTTGCGCGCCACCACCGCCAGAGACACTTTACTGTACAATGAGGGACCCAATGGCAGTGCCGTCGACCAAAAGCGTGCACACCCACCTCTTCAGACAAACAGCACTCTCACGGGTGCTTGCGCCTAGTGGCGAGACCACGGCCCCGTGGGGGGAGTTTGGCCACTTAGGGAGGTGTAAACATGTCGTATGCTGGACAAACAGCTGCTGCAAATTACAAGATTGGAAAACTCAGTCAGAGCAGTCCACAAGCAAGACCTTTTCATTGGAAAGCTAGGTGTTAGCCGGGAACGGTGGGGCAATATAATTCGAAATCCAGGAGTGGTTCATTTTAATGAAGGTTAGATCATCAACATTTTGGGTAGCCAGATGAGTCCTTTTTTCAGTTAATATTGAACCAGCAGCACTGAATACTCTTTCTGATAGCACACTAGCTGCCGGGCAAGCAAGCTCCTGCAATTCATATTCTGCAAATTCTGGCCAGGTGTCTAATTTGGATGCCCAGTAATCAAATGGGAATGACGGTTGAGGGAGAACATCGATAAGGGATGAAAAATAGTTAGTAACCATACTGGACAAATGTTGTCTCCTGTCACTTTGAATTGATGCTGCAGTACCTGTCCTGTCTGCGGTCATAGCAAAATCACTCCACAACCTGGTCAGAAAACCCCTCTGTCCAACGCCACTTCTGATGTGTGCACCCCTAGCACTCCTGGTCTGCTGCCCCCTGCAGCTCGTGTGAGAACCATCACCAGCGCTGTGTGCTGGGAATGCCTGAATCAAACGGTCAACAAGAGTTGATTGTTTGGTTGCTAATATTTGTTCCAGATTCTCATGTGGCATAATATTTTGCAATTTGCCTTTATAGCGAGGATCAAGGAGGCAGGCCAACCAGTAATCGTCATCTGTCATCATTTTAATAATGCGTGGGTCCCTTTCGAGGATACGTAAGGCATAATCCGCCATGTGGGCCAAAGTTCGAGTTGTCAAATCTGCGGTTGTGCTGAGTTGAGGGGCAGTTACAGGCAAATCTACGTCACTTGTGTCCCTCAAAAAACCAGAACCCGGCCTTGCCACGCCACCAATTTCCAGTGGCCCCGGAGAAGCTTCCTCATTAAAAAAATACTCATCCCCATCATCCTCCTCGTCCTCCTCCTCCTGTTCGCCCGCTACCTCGTCCTGAACACTGCCCTGACCAGACAATGGCTGACTGTCATGAAGGCTTTCCTCTTCCTCTGCTGCAGACGCCTGCTCCTTTATGTGCGTCAAACTTTGCATCAGCAGACACATTAGGGGGATGCTCATGCTTATTATGGCGTTGTCTGCACTAACCAGCCATGTGCATTCCTCAAAATACTGAAGGACTTGACACATGTCTTGTACCTTCGACCACTGCACACCTGACAACTCCATGTCTGCCATCCTACTGCCTGCCCGTGTATGTGTATCCTCCCACAAATACATAACAGCACGCCTCTGTTCGCACAGTCTCTGAAGCATGTGCAGTGTTGAGTTCCACCTTGTTGCAACGTCGATGATTAGGCGATGCTGGGGAAGGTTCAAAGACCGCTGATAGGTCTGCATACGGCTGGAGGGTACGGGCGAACGGCGGATATGCGAGCAAAGTCCGCGCACTTTGAGAAGCAGGTCGGATAACCCCGGATAACTTTTCAGGAAGCACTGCACCACCAGGTTTAAGGTGTGAGCTAGGCAAGGAATGTGTTTCAGTTGGGAAAGGGCGATGGCAGCCATGAAATTCCTTCCGTTATCACTAACTATCTTGCCTGTGTTATGAAAGATAATTCAGAACCACAATGGACATAGAGGTCAGCGCACATACAGTGACCTGACAATAACCCAAAAAAAAAGAACGAGCTCTGAGACGTGGGAACTCTGTTGACCGCAATCCCTGATCCTAACAAACCACACTAGAGGCAGCCGTGGATTGCGCCTAACGCTGCCTATGCAACTCGGCACGGCCTGAGAAACTAGCTAGCCTGAAGATAGAAAATAAGCCTACCTTGCCTCAGAGAAATACCCCAAAGGAAAAGGCAGCCCCCACATATAATGACTGTGAGTAAAGATGAAGAGACAAACGTAGAGATGAAATAGATTTAGCAAAGTGAGGCCCAACTTTCTGAACAGAGCGAGGATAGGAAAGGTAACTTTGCGGTCAACACAAAACCCTTCAAAAACCACGCAAAGGGGGCAAAAAGACCCTCCGTACCGAACTAACGGCACGGAGGTACACCCTCTGCATCCCAGAGCTTCCAGCAAGCAGAAAAAAAAAATTGACAAGCTGGACAGAAAAAAACAGCAAACAAATAGCAAAGAGGAACTTAGCTATGCAGAGCAGCAAGCCACAGGAACGATCCAGGAGGAAACAAATCCAACACTAGAACATTGACTGGAGGCCAGGATCAAAGCACTGGGTGGAGTTAAATAGAGAAACACCTAACGACCTCACCACATCACCTGAGGAAGGAAACTCAGAAGCCGCAGTACCACTTTCCTCCACCAACGGAAGCTCACAGAGAGAACCAGCCGAAGTACCACTTGTGACCACAGGAGGGAGCTTTGCCACAGAATTCACAACAGTACCCCCCCCTTGAGGAGGGGTCACCGAACCCTCACCAGAGCTCCCAGAACGACCAGGATGAGCCATATGAAAGGCACGAACAAGATCGGGAGCATGGACATCAGAGGCAAAGACCCAGGAATTATCTTCCTGAGTATAACCCTTCCACTTAACCAGATACTGGAGTTTCCGTCTTGAAACACGAGAATCCAAAATCTTCTCCACAACATACTCCAACTCCCCCTCCACCAAAACCGGGGCAGGAGGATCAACAGATGGAACCATAGGTGCCACGTATCTCCGCAACAATGACCTATGGAATACGTTATGGATGGAAAATGAATCTGGAAGGGTCAGACGAAAAGACACAGGACTAAGAACCTCAGAAATCCTATACGGACCAATAAAACGAGGTTTAAACTTAAGAGAGGAAACCTTCATAGGAATATGATGAGAAGATAACCAAACCAAGTCCCCAACCCGAAGTCGGGGACCCACACAGCGTCTGCGATTAGCGAAACGTTGAGCCTTCTCCTGGGACAAAGTCAAATTGTCCACTACATGAGTCCAAATCTGCTGCAACCTGTCCACCACAGTATCCACACCAGGACAGTCCGAAGACTCAACCTGCCCTGAAGAGAAACGAGGATGGAACCCAGAGTTGCAGAAAAACGGTGAAACTAAGGTAGCCGAGCTGGCCCGATTATTAAGGGCGAACTCAGCCAAAGGCAAAAAGGACACCCAGTCATCCTGATCAGCAGAAACAAAGCATCTCAGATATGTTTCCAAGGTCTGATTGGTTCGTTCGGTCTGGCCATTAGTCTGAGGATGGAAAGCCGAGGAAAAAGACAAGTCAATGCCCATCCTACCACAAAAGGCTCGCCAAAACCTTGAACAAACTGAGAACCTCTGTCAGAAACGATATTCTCTGGAATGCCATGCAAACGAACCACATGCTGGAAAAACAATGGCACCAAATCAGAGGAGGAAGGCAATTTAGACAAGGGTACCAAATGGACCATCTTAGAGAAGCGATCACAGACCACCCAAATGACTGACATCTTTTGAGAGATTGGAAGATCTGAAATAAAATCCATAGAGATATGTGTCCAAGGCCTCTTCGGGACCGGCAAGGGCAAAAGCAACCCACTGGCACGAGAACAGCAGGGCTTAGCCCGAGCACAAATCCCACAGGACTGCACAAAAGTACGCACATCCCGCGACAGAGATGGCCACCAGAAGGATCTAGCCACTAACTCTCTGGTACCAAAGATTCCAGGATGACCAGCCAACACCGAACAATGAACCTCAGAGATAACTTTATTCGTCCACCTATCAGGGACAAACAGTTTCTCCGCTGGGCAACGATCAGGTTTATTATCCTGAAATTTTTGCAGCACCCGCCGCAAATCAGGGGAGATGGCAGACACAATTACTCCCTCTTTGAGGATACCCGCCGGCTCAGATACACCCGGAGAGTCGGGCACAAAACTCCTAGAAAGAGCATCCGCCTTCACATTTTTAGAGCCCGGAAGGTATGAAATCACAAAGTCAAAACGGGCAAAAAACAACGACCAACGAGCTTGTCTAGGGTTCAAGCGCTTGGCGGACTCGAGATAAGTCAAGTTCTTATGATCAGTCAAGACCACCACGCGATGCTTAGCTCCCTCAAGCCAATGACGCCATTCCTCGAATGCCCATTTCATGGCCAGCAACTCTCGATTGCCCACAACGCCTAGCATACTCCAAGTCCATTAAATTCAGGGCAGCGCCTGAATCCACAAATGCCATGACAGAATACGATGACAAAGAGCAGATCAAGGTAACAGACAGAAGAAATTTTGACTGTACCATACCAATAGTGGCAGACCTAGAGAACCGCTTAGTGCGCTTAGGACAATCAGAGATAGCATGAGTGGAATCACCACAGTAGAAACACAGCCCATTCAGACGTCTGTGTTCTTGCCGTTCAACTCTGGTCAAAGTACTATCGCACTGCATAGGCTCAGGTTTAAGCTCAGGTAATACCGCCAAATGGTGCACAGATTTACGCTCGCGCAAGCGTCGACCGATTTGAATGGCCAAAGACATAGACTCATTCAGACCAGCAGGCATAGGAAATTCCACCATAACATCCTTAAGGGCTTCAGAGAGACATTTTCTGAAAATAGCTGCGAGCGCACCTTCATTCCACTGAGTGAGTATGGACCACTTTCTAAATTTCTGACAATATACCTCTATTTCATCCTGACCCTGACACAGAGCCAGTAAATTCTTCTCTGCCTGATCCACAGAATTAGGCTCATCGTACAGCAATCCGAGCGCCAGGAAAAATGCATCGATATTACTTAATGCAGGATCCCCTGGCGCAAGGGAAAATGACCAGTCCTGAGGATCGCCACGCAAAAAAGAAATAACGATCCTAACTTGTTGAACTGGGTCACCAGAAGAGCGAGGTTTCAAAGCCAGAAATAGTTTACAATTATTTTTGAAACTCAGAAATTTAGTTCTATCTCCAAAAAACAAATCAGGAATAGGAATTCTCGGTTCTAACATAGAATTCTGAACCACAAAGTCTTGAATACTTTGTACTCTTGCCGTGAGCTGATCCACACATGAAGACAAACCTTTAATGTCCATTGCTACACCTGTGTTCTGAACCACCCAAATGTCTAGGGGAAAAAAAAGGCAAAACACAGTGCAAAGGAAAAAAATTGGTCTCAGAACTTCTTTTTTCCCTCCATTGAGAATCATTAGTACATTGGCCTCCAGTACTGTTATGAAAGATAACTCAGAACCACAATGGACATAGAGGTCGGCGCACATACAGTGACCTGACAATAACCCAAAAAACGAGAACGAGCTCTGAGACGTGGGAACTCTGTTGACCGCAATCCCTGATCCTAACAAACCACACTAGAGGCAGCCGTGGATTGCGCCTAACGCTGCCTATGCAACTCGGCACAGCCTGAGAAACTAGCTAGCCTGAAGAAAGAAAATAAGCCTACCTTGCCTCAGAGAAATACCCCAAAGGAAAAGGCAGTCCCCACATATAATGACTGTGAGTAAAGATGAAGAGACAAACGTAGAGATGAAATAGATTTAGCAAAGTGAGGCCCAACTTTCTTAACAGAGCGAGGATAGGAAAGGTAACTTTGCGGTCAACACAAAACCCTTCAAAAACCACACAAAGGGGGCAAAAAGACCCTCCGTACCGAACTAACGGCACGGAGGTACACCCTCTGCGTCCCAGAGCTTCCAGCAAGCAGAAAAAAACAAATTGACAAGCTGGACAGAAAAAAACAGCAAACAAATAGCAAAGAGGAACTTAGCTATGCAGAGCAGCAAGCCACAGGAACGATCCAGGAGGAAACAGGTCCAACACTAGAACATTGACTGGAGGCCGGGATCAAAGCACTGGGTGGAGTTAAATAGAGAAACACCTAATGACCTCACCACATCACCTGAGGAAGGAAACTCAGAAGCCGCAGTACCACTTTCCTCCACCAACGGAAGCTCACAGAGAGAACCAGCCGAAGTACCACTTGTGACCACAGGAGGGAGCTCTGCCACAGAATTCACAACAGCCTGCCTCAAGATCTACAGTGCCCAGCCACGACTGCGTTTCTTTCTGCAGGAACTCGGACAGAACTTCCGCGGTGTGTCTGTTGTCGCCCAAACACTTCATAGCCAATACAGCCTGCTGACGCTTGCCAGTAGCTGCCCCATAATGGGATACCTGGTGTGCAACAGTGGCAGCTGCGGATAGAGTGGTTGTGCGACTGCGGTCTGTGAACGAGCTCTCGCTTCTGCAGGAGGACTAGGAGGAGGAGGGGGGGGCGAATGGCTACAGCCAACTGTTTCCTAGACCGTGGGCTAGGCAGAACTGTCCCAATATTGCTGTCCCCTGTGGACCCTGCATCCACCACATTCACCCAGTGTGCCGTGATGGACACGTAACGTCCCTGGCCATGCCTGCTGGTCCATGGATCAGTTGTCAGGTGCACCTTTGTACTCACAGATTGCCTGAGTGCATGGACGATGCACTCTTTAACATGCTGGTGGAGGGCTGGGATGGCTTTTCTCAAAAAGAAGTGTCGACTGGGTAGCTCGTAGCGTGGTACAGCGTAGTCCATCAGGGCTTTGAAAGCTTCACTTTCAACTAACCGGTAGGGCATCATCTCTAACGAGATTAGTCTAGCTATGTGGGCGTTCAAACCCTGTGTACGCGGATGCGAGGATGAGTACTTCCTTTTTCTAACGAGAGTCTCATGTACGGTGAGCTGGACTGGAGAGCTGGAGATCGTGGAACTAGCGGGTGTGCCGGTGGACATGGCAGACTGAGAGACGGTTGGAGATGGTATTCTTGCCGGTGCCCTACATACAGTGTTTCCTACTACGAAACTGGTGATTCCCTGACCCTGACTGCTTTGGCCTGGCAACAAAACCTGCACAGATACTGCAGGTGGTGCGGAAAATGGTGGCCTTACAGTGACGGAAGGGATGTAGCGTTGCTGACTAGCTTCATTGGCCGAGGGTGCTACAACCTTAAGGGACGTTTAGTAGTTAGTCCAGGCTTGCAAATGCATGGTGGTTAAATGTCTATGCATGCAACTTGTATTTAGACTTTTCAGATTCTGACCTCTGCTTAAGGTAGTTGAACATTTTTGACAGATGACTGTGCTGATCAATTGGATGTTGTTTAAAAAAATGCCAGACTGCACTCTTTCTAGCATCGGATACCTTTTCAGGCATTGCAAATTGAGCTTCTTTAACCGGATGGCCACGCTGTCCTCCAACAGGTTTTGGCTTTGCCACGCGTTTTGGGCCAGATAAGGGCCCGGCAGATGGAACCTGTTGCGATGTTGATGCCTGCTGCGGTCTGCACCCTGTTCCCCCAATGGCTGCCAATCGGGGTCAACAACTGGGTCATCTATGACCTCCTCTTCTATCTCGTGTGCAACTTCGTCTGTGTCACCGTGTAAGCCGGTGGTATAGCGTTCGTAACGGGGCACCATAGTCTCATCAGGGTCTGATTCTGGATCAGTACACTGCGAGGGCAATGTTGTGGTATGAGTCAAAGGAACAGCATAGTAATCTGGCTGTGGCTATGCATCTGTGTTTTCCATGTCCGATTCAACTTGTAATGGGCATGGCCTGTTAACTGTTTCACTTTCTAACCCAGGAATGGTATGTGTAAAGAGCTCCATGGAGTAACCCGTTGTGTCGCCTGACGCATCCTTCTCTGTTGTTGTTTTTGCTGAAGAGGACAAGGAAGCGACTTATCCCTGACCGTGAACATCCACTAACAACGTGCTGCTTTTACATTTACCAGTTTCAGAAGAGGAGGCTAAAGAGCTAGAGGCTGAGTCAGCAAGGAAAGCCAAAACTTGCTCTTGCTGCTCCGGCTTTAAAAGCGGTTTTCCTACTCCCAGAAAAGGAAGCGTTCGAGGCCTTGTGTAGCCAGACGACGAACCTGGATCCACAGCTCGAGACTTAAGTGCTATATTGTTTTTCCCACGACCACCTGATGCTCCACCACCACTACCATCATTACCAGCTGGCAATGAACGCCCACGACCACGACCTCTTCCACCAGACTTCCTCATTGTTTTAAAAACGTAACCAAAGTAACGGTATTTGTTACTGTAAAACAACTTACAAGGTGAACTCAAACTTCTGTAGGATTTAGATATCCCTTTATAGGTGGGTGAGACTGCAAGGAAAATCAGGCACAATGTTATACACTCGGTTTTCTGTGGCACAAAATGAGAGAGATACCACACACGCAGGACTGTCACTCAAGCACAAATGCCGATATTAATCTTCCACTATTTATTTTTTTTCAGGGAGGATTTTAAAACCAAAATAAAAAAAATAAAAAACTAGGCTTTCTGTGGCCCACAATTTGAGAGAGATGGCAAACACGACTGGCACTCAAGCACAAATGCCAATATTAATCTCCCACTATTTATTTTTTTTCAGGGAGAATTTTAAAACCAAAATAAAAAAAACAGACACTAGGCTTTCTGTGGCCCACAATTTGAGAGAGATGGCACACATGACTGGCACTGAAGCACAAATGCCAATATTAATCTCCCACTATTTATTTTTTTTCAGGGAGAATTTTAAAACCAAAAAAAAAAAAACAGACACTAGGCTTTCTGTGGCCCACAATTTGAGAGAGATGGCACTTTTTTTGCAATTTCATCACACTTGGAATTTTTTTCCTGTTTTCTGTTACATGGCATGGTAAAACCAATGGTATCGTTCAAAAGTTCATCTCGTCCTGCAAAAAATAAGCTCTCACATGGCCATATTGACGGAAAAATAAAAAAGTTATGGCTCTGGGAAGGAGGGGAGCGAAAAACGAAAATGAAAAAGCAGAAAAAGCTCCGGGGGTGAAGGGGTTAAAACCAAAATAAATAAAAAAACAACTAGGCTTTCTGTGGCCCACAATTCGAGAGAGATGGCACACACGACTGGCACTGAAGCACAAATGCCAATATTAATCTCCCACTATTTATTTTTTTTCAGGGAGAATTTTAAAACCAAAATACAAAAAAAACAGACACTGGGCTTTCTGTGGCCCACAGTTTGAGAGAGATGGCACACACAACTGGCACTCAAGCACAAATGCCAATATTAATCTCCCACTATTTATTTTTTTTTCAGGGAGAATTTTAAAATCAAAATAAAAAAAAAACTAGGCTTTCTGTTTGAGAGAGATGGCACACACGACTGGCACTGAAGCACAAATGCAAATATTAATCTCCCACTATTTATTTTTTTTTCAGGGAGAATTTTAAAACCAAAATAAAAAAAAACTAGGCTTTCTGTTTGAGAGAGATGGCAATTTGAGAGAGATGGCACGCAGGACTGGCACTCAAGCACAAATGCCTATATTAATCTCCCATTTATTTTTTTTCAGGGAGAATTTAACCGCCCCCCCAAAAAAAAGGGACTGTCCTACAATTACTATCTCCCTGCAGTTATCTCAGCAATGTATGACAGGCAGCAATAACAAGGAGTGGACTGCTGCACAAATTAAATAAAAAGTGTGGACAAACAAACAAGATAGCTGTGCAGAAAGGAAGGAACAAGAGGATTTGTGCTTTGAAAAAAGCAGTTGGTTTGCACAGCGGCGTACACACAGCAATGCAGCTATCAGGGAGCCTTCTAGGGCAGCCCAATGAGCTACAGCGCTGAGGAAAAAAATGTAGCCTCCACTGTCCCTGCAAACAAAAGGTGGTGTTGGACAGTGGAAATCGCTATAGCACAAGCGGTTTGGGGGTTAATGGACCCTGCCTAACGCTATCCCTGCTTCTGACGAAGCGGCAGCAACCTCTCCCTATGCTCAGATCAGCAGCAGTAAGATGGCGGTCGGCGGGAACGCCCCTTTATAGCCCCTGTGACACCTCAGACAGCAAGCCAATCACTGTCATGCCCTTCTGTAAGATGGTGGGGACCAGGACCTATGTCATCACGCTGCTCACACTCTGCGTTTACCTTCATTGGCTGAGAAATGGCGCTTTTCGCGTCATTGAAACGCGACTTCGGCGCAAAAGTCACGTACCGCATGGCCGAGCTCACACAGCGATCCGGTTGGGTTTCATGAAACCCGACTGTGCCAAAGGTCGGCGACTTATGAAAATGACCGACCCGTTTCGCTCAACCCTAGTCTTGAATGCTGCAGCCAGGATCATATTCCTCGCCAATCGTTACATCGATGCCTCTACTGTTTGCTAGTCAGTACACTAGTTACCCATCCACTCCAGAATCCACAACAAACCTATTACCCTCACCCACAAATCACTCCATAGCTCAGCAACACCCTACATCTCCTCCCTGGTCTCAGTCTACCACCCTACCCATGCCCTCTGTTCTGCTAATGACCTGAGGTTAGCATCCTCCGTAATTAGAACCTCTCACTCCCGTCTCCAAGACTTTTCACGTGCTACGCTGTTGTGAATTCTGTGGCTGAGTTCACTTCTGTGGTCACAAGTGGTATTGCAGTCTCTGGGCTTCCTCCATCAGGTGTTTTGGTGAGCTCGTTGGCTGCCTTGCTATTTAGCTCCACCTGAGTCTGTCTTCCTTGCTCCTTGTCAATGTTCCAGTGTTGGATCTGAGCTACTGCATCTTTCCTTGGGCCTGCTGCTCTGCTAGATAAGTGCTTCTAGTTTGTTTTCTGTTTTTTCTGTCCAGCTTGCTATTGTCTTTTGCTGGAAGCTCTGAGAAGCAGAGGGGTGCACCGCCGTGCTGTTAGTTCGGCACGGTGGGTCTTTTTGCCCCTTTGCGTGGTTTTCGTTTTAGGGTTTTTTGTAGACTGCATTGTTCTCTTTGCTATCCTCGCTCTGTCTAGAATATCGGGCCTCACTTTGCTGAATCTATTTCATTCCTACGTTTGTCTTTTCATCTTGCTAACAGTCATTATATGTGGGGGGCTGCCTATTCCTTTGGGGTATTTCTCTGAGGTAAGTCAGGCTTGTATTTCTATCTTCAGGCTAGTCAGCTCCTCAGGCAGTGCCGAGTTGCATAGGTAGTTGTTAGGCGCAATCCACTGCTGCTTATAGTTGTGTGAGGATAGATCAGGTACTGCAGTCTACAGAGATTCCACGTCTCAGAGCTCGTCCTATTGTTTTTGGTTATTGCCAGATCTCTGTATGTGCGCTGATTACTGCACGCTGTGTTGCCTGATTGCCAGCCATAACAGTACAAGGAGCCCTCCACATATAGGCCACCAGAAAACATTAGAGTGCTTCAGGACACAGCTGTGGACATGGATATTCAGGCTCTGTGCTCCTCAATGGATAATCTCGTTGTAAATGTACAAAAGATTCAAGATACTATTGATCAGAAATCGATGCTAGAACCAAGAATTCCGATTCCTGATTTGTTTTTTGGTGACAGAACTAAGTTCCTGAGCTTCAGAAATAATTGTAAGCTATTTTTGGCCTTGAAACCTCATTCTTCTGGTAATCCTATTCAACAGGTTTTGATTATTATTTCTTTTTTGCGCGGCGACCCACAGGACTGGGCGTTTTCTCTTGCACCAGGAGATTCTGCATTGAGTAATGTTGATGCATTTTTCCTGGCGCTCGGATTGCTTTACGATGAGCCTAATTCAGTGGATCAGGCTGAGAAAAATCTGCTGGCTTTATGCCAGGGTCAGGATGATGTAGAAGTATATTGTCAGAAATTTAGGAAATGGTCAGTACTCACTCTGTGGAATGAATCTGCACTAGCGGCTTTGTTCAGAAAGGGTCTCTCTGAAGCTCTTAAGGATGTAATGGTGGGATTTCCTATGCCTGCTGGTTTGAATGAGTCTATGTCCCTGGCCATTCAGATCGGTCGTCGCTTGCGCGAGCGTAAATCTGTGCACCATCTGGCGGTACTGCCTGAGAGTAAACCTGAGCCTATGCAGTGCGACAGGACTATGACTAAAGTAGAACGGCAAGAACACAGACGTCTGAACAGACTGTGTTTCTATTGTGGTGATTCTACTCATGCTATTTCTAATTGTCCTAAACGCACTAGGCGGTTCGATAGCTCTGCCGTTATTGGTACTGTACAGTCCAAATTCCTTTTGTCCATTACCTTAATGTGCTCTTTGTCATCGTATTCTGTCATGGCGTTTGTGGATTCAGGCGCTGCCCTGAATCTGATGGATTTGGATTATGCTAAACGTTGTGGATTTTTCTTGGAGCCTTTGCGGTGTCCTATTCTGTTGAGAGGAATTGATGCTACACCTTTGGCCAAGAATAAGCCTCAGTACTGGGCCCAGCTGACCATGTGCATGGCTCCTGCACATCAGGAAGTTATTCGCTTTCTGGTACTGCATAATTTGCATGATGTGGTCGTGTTGGGGTTGCCATGGCTACAAACCCATAATCCAGTATTGGATTGGAACTCTATGTCGGTAACCAGCTGGGGTTGTCAGGGAGTACATGGTGATGTTCCATTTTTGTCTATTTCGTCATCCATTCCTTCTGACATCCCAGAGTTCTTGTCGGACTTTCAGGATGTATTTGAAGAGTCCAAGTCTGATGCCCTACCTCCGCATAGGAATTGTGATTGTGCTATCGATTTGATTCCTGGTAGTAAATTCCCTAAGGGTCGTTTATTTAATTTGTCCGTACCTGAACACACCGCTATGCGCAGTTATGTGAAGGAGTCCCTGGAGAAGGGACATATTCGCCCATCGTCGTCACCATTGGGAGCAGGGTTCTTTTTTGTAGCCAAGAAGGATGGTTCGCTAAGACCGTGTATTGATTACCGCCTTCTTAATAAGATCACTGTTAAGTTTCAGTATCCCTTGCCATTGATTTCTGACTTGTTTGCTCGGATTAAGGGGGCTAGTTGGTTTACTAAGATTGATCTTCGTGGTGCGTATAATCTGGTGAGAATCAGGCAGGGAGATGAATGGAAAACGGCATTTAATACGCCCGAGGGTCATTTTGAGTATCTGGTGATGCCGTTCGGACTTGCCAATGCTCCATCTGTTTTTCAGTCTTTTATGCATGACATTTTCCGTGAGTATCTGGATAAATTCTTGATTGTTTACTTGGATGACATTTTGATCTTCTCAGATGATTGGGAGTCTCATGTGAAGCAAGTCAGAATGGTTTTCCAGGTACTGCGTGCTAATTCCTTGTTCGTGAAGGGATCAAAGTGTCTCTTCGGTGTGCAGAAAGTTTCATTTTTGGGGTTCATCTTTTCCCCTTCTACTATCGAGATGGATCCGGTTAAGGTTCAGGCCATCCAGGATTGGACTCAGCCGACATCTCTAAAAAGTCTGCAGAAATTCCTGGGCTTTGCTAATTTTTATCGTCGCTTCATCTGTAATTTTTCTAGCATTGCCAGACCATTGACCGATTTGACCAAGAAGGGTGCTGATTTGGTTAATTGGTCTTCTGCTGCCGTGGAAGCTTTTCAGGAGTTGAAGCGTCGTTTTTGCTGTGCCCCTGTGTTGTGTCAACCTGATGTTTCTCTTCCGTTCCAGGTCGAGGTTGATGCTTCTGAGATTGGTGCAGGGGCGGTTTTGTCACAGAGAGGTTCTGGTTGCTCAGTGTTCAAACCATGTGCTTTCTTTTCCAGGAAATTTTCTGCTGCTGAGCGTAATTATGATGTGGGCAACCGAGAGTTGCTGGCCATGAAGTGGGCATTCGAGGAGTGGCGTCATTGGCTTGAGGGTGCTAAGCATCGCGTGGTGGTATTGACTGATCATAAGAACTTGACTTATCTCGAGTCTGCCAAGCGCTTGAATCCTAGACAGGCCCGTTGGTCGTTATTTTTTGCTCGTTTTGATTTTGTGATTTCATACCTTCCGGGCTCTAAAAATGTGAAGGCGGATGCTCTGTCTAGGAGTTTTGTGCCCGACTCTCCGGGGTTATCTGAGCCGGCGAGTATCCTCAAGGAAGGAGTCATTGTGTCTGCCATCTCCCCTGATTTGCGGAGAGTGTTGCAGAAATTTCAGGCTAATAAACCTGATCGTTGTCCGGCCGAGAAACTGTTCGTCCCTGATAGGTGGACTAGTAAAGTTATCTCTGAACTTCATTGTTCGGTGCTGGCCGGTCATCCAGGAATCTTTGGTACCAGGGAGTTGGTTGCTAGATCCTTCTGGTGGCCATCTCTGTCACGGGATGTGCGTGCTTTTGTGCAGTCCTGTGGAATTTGTGCTAGGGCTAAGCCCTGCTGTTCACGTGCCAGTGGGTTGCTTTTGCCCTTGCCGGTCCCGAAGAGGCCTTGGACACATATTTCGATGGATTTCATTTCTGACCTTCCCGTTTCTCAAAAAATGTCGGTCATTTGGGTGGTCTGTGATCGCTTTTCTAAAATGGTCCATCTGGTGCCCTTGGTTAAATTGCCTTCCTCCTCTGATTTGGTGCCTTTGTTCTTCCAGCATGTGGTTCGTTTACATGGCATTCCTGAGAATATTGTTTCTGACAGAGGTTCCCAGTTTGTCTCGAGGTTCTGGCGAGCCTTTTGTGGTAGGATGGGCATTGACCTATCTTTCTCCTCGGCCTTCCATCCTCAGACTAATGGCCAGACCGAACGAACCAATCAGACCTTGGAAACATATCTGAGATGTTTTGTTTCCGCTGACCAGGATGATTGGGTGTCATTTTTGCCGTTGGCTGAGTTCGCCCTTAATAATCGGGCCAGCTCGGCTACCTTGGTCTCTCCATTTTTCTGCAATTCTGGGTTCCATCCTCGTTTCTCTTCAGGACAGGTTGAGTCTTCGGACTGTCCTGGTGTGGATTCTGTGGTGGACAGGTTGCAGCAGATCTGGACTCAGGTAGTGGACAATTTGACCTTGTCCCAGGAGAAGGCTCAGCTTTTCGCTAATCGCAGACGCCGTGTGGGACCCCGACTTCGTGTTGGGGATTTGGTTTGGTTATCTTCTCGTCATATTCCTATGAAGGTTTCCTCTCCTAAATTTAAACCTCGTTTTATTGGTCCGTATAGGATTTCTGAGATTCTCAATCCGGTGTCTTTTCGTCTGACCCTCCCAGACTCCTTTTCCATACATAATGTATTCCATAGGTCGTTGTTGAGGAGATACGTGGCACCTATGGTTCCATCTGTGGAGCCTCCTGCCCCTGTTTTGGTGGAGGGGGAATTGGAGTATATTGTGGAGAAGATTTTGGATTCTCGTGTCTCTAGACGGAAACTCCAGTATCTGGTCAAATGGAAGGGTTATGCTCAGGAAGATAATTCCTGGGTTTTTGCCTCTGATGTCCATGCCCCAGATCTTGTTCGTGCCTTTCATGTGGCTCATCCTGGTCGGCCTGGGGGTTCTGGTGAGGGTTCGGTGACCCCTCCTCAAGGGGGGGGTACTGTTGTGAATTCTGTGGCTGAGTTCACTTCTGTGGTCACAAGTGGTATTGCAGTCTCTGGGCTTCCTCCATCAGATGTTTTGGTGAGCTCGTTGGCTGCCTTGCTATTTAGCTCCACCTGAGTCTGTCTTCCTTGCTCCTTGTCAATGTTCCAGTGTTGGATCTGAGCTACTGCATCTTTCCTTGGGCCTGCTGCTCTGCTAGATAAGTGCTTCTAGTTTGTTTTCTGTTTTTTCTGTCCAGCTTGCTATTGTCTTTTGCTGGAAGCTCTAAGAAGCAGAGGGGTGCACCGCCGTGCTGTTAGTTCGGCACGGTGGGTCTTTTTGCCCCTTTGCGTGGTTTTCGTTTTAGGGTTTTTTGTAGACTGCATAGTTCTCTTTGATATCCTCGCTCTGTCTAGAATATCGGGCCTCACTTTGCTGAATCTATTTCATTCCTACGTTTGTCTTTTCATCTTGCTAACAGTCATTATATGTGGGGGGCTGCCTATTCCTTTGGGGTATTTCTCTGAGGTAAGTCAGGCTTGTATTTCTATCTTCAGGCTAGTCAGCTCCTCAGGCAGTGCCGAGTTGCATAGGTAGTTGTTAGGCGCAATCCACTGCTGCTTATAGTTGTGTGAGGATAGATCAGGTACTGCAGTCTACAGAGATTCCACGTCTCAGAGCTCGTCCTATTGTTTTTGGTTATTGCCAGATCTCTGTATGTGCGCTGATTACTGCACGCTGTGTTGCCTGATTGCCAGCCATAACACTACGCCAATTCTTTGGAATGCACAACCCAGGTGCATACCACTATTTACTATTATTATTATAATCTTTGTCACGTATTTAAATTTGTTTGGTGATCTGAAACATTTAACTGCATATTGGACTCTACCAACCAACATATGAAAATAAGTGCACACAAAGATCTCATAAAAGCTAACAGTTTATTAAATATACTTAAAAAAATGTTTCACCCCTTCACGCCGCAGCCCTTTTTCTTTTTTGTGCTTTCGTTTTTTGCTCCCCTTCTTCCTAGAGCTATAACTATTTTATTTTTAAATGAATATGGCCACTTGAGGGCTTGTTTTCTGCGGGACAATTTGTACTTTTGAATGACGCCATTACTTTTACCATGTCGTGTACTAGAAAACAGGAAAAATATTCCAAGTGTGGTGAAATTGCTAAAAAACTGCAATCCCAATTTTGTTTGGCTTTTTGACTGGGTTCACTAAATGCTAAATCTGACCTGCCATTATGATTTTCGAGGTTATTATGAGTTCATAAACACCAAACATGTCTAGGTTGTATTTTATTTAACTTGTGAAAAAAAATTCCAAACTTTGCTAAAAAAAAAAAAAAAAAGTGGGAAATATTCCGAGACCCGCAGCGTCTCAATTTTTCGGGATCTCGGGTCAGTTGAGGGCTTATTTTTTGCATGCTGAGCTGATGTTTTTAATGATACTACTTCGCTGCAGATATGTTCTTTTGTTTGCCCATTATTGCATTTTAATGCAATTTTGCGGCGACCAAAAAAGAAGTAATTCTGTCGTTTTGAATTTTTTCTCGCTATGCCATTTAGCTATCAGGTTTTTAGCTATACCGTTTTTTAATGGTATATTGGGTGATTTTGAATGTTTTGATACCAAGTATGCGAAGGTTTGATTTTTGTTTATGTTTTATTTTGAATGTTGTAAAAGATAGGTGATTTAGGGTATGTTCACACGTTCCTGATTTCCATCCTTTTTTTTTCAGGAGCTCTTGGCAGAAAACGCAGGTCCTTTTTTTGGTGGTTTTTTGGTGCTTTTTTTGGTGCGTTTTTTGATGAGTTTTTTGATGCGTTTTTTGATCCTTTTTTTATGCAGTTTTCTATGCAGAGTCTGTGTGTTTCCTAGGAAGCTTTTTAGGGCTAAAATGGCTGAAAATACCCTAACCCTACCCCTAACCCTACCCCTAACCCTAACCCTACCCCTAGCCCTAACCCTAACCCTACCCCTAGCCCTAACCCTACCCCTACCCCTACCCCTAACCCTACCCCTAACCCTACCCCTAACCCTACCCCTACCCCTAACCCTACCCCTAACCCTAACCCTATTCTAACCTTAGTGGAAAAAAAAAATTCTTAATTTTTTTATTGTCCCTACCTATGGGGGTGACAAGGGGGGGGGTCATTTACTATTTTTTTATTTTGATCACTGAGATAGGTTATATCTCAGTGATCAAAATGCACTTTGGAACGAATCTGCCGGCCGGCAGATTCGGAGGGCGCACTGCGCATGCGCCCGCCATTTTGCAAGATGGCGGCGCCCAGGGAGAAGACGGCCGGACGGACACCGGGAGGCCGGGTAAGTATAAGGGGGGGAGATGAGGGCACGGGGGGGCATCGGAGCACGGGGGGGGCATCGGAGCACGGGGGGACATCGGAGCACGGGGGTGGGCTTCGGAGCATGGGGGGGTGGGATCGGGGCAGCCACACTCCACCCACGCACTTCCGCCCGCTTCCCCGCACTTCCTGCTGCAGCGGTTCTGCACCACGAACCGCAGTAAAACCCGCAGATATATTTTTGATCTGCGGGTTTTACTGCGGGTTTGACCTCACAATGGAGGTCTATGGGTGCAGAACCGCTGCGGCTCCGAAAAAAGAAGTGACATGGTACTTCTTTTTTCCCGCAGCTATTCAGCGCGGCTTTTTTTTTAAAATTCAGGACCATGTGCACAGTGGTTCCCGTTTTCCATAGGGTACATTGTACTGTACCCTGCATGGAAAACAGCTGCGGAACCGTAGCGGCAAAAACGCTGCGGTTCCGCAGTAAAAAACGCACTGTGTGAACATGGCCTTAAACTTTTATATAACCTTGCGCAGGCATATACTACAGAGGACAGAGAATGAACTTCAATCCAATATTGCAGCCAGCATGCAGCCAGCGGGTAAGGAAAGGGTGAATCAAACACCCGAAAACTCCGCCCATATGACCCAAAATCAGTCCCGCCAAATTCAGGTGACAGGTTCCCTTTAAATATCACAGTGGCAAGATCAACATCAATGCAGATGTGTAATCTCATTTGCCCATAGGAGAAGAGATTCCTAATGAAGATCTGTGGGAAGATGTTGAGATGCCACCCTTCTATCAAAGATTTGCTACGCGGAATGCAATTGCTGCAAAACAAACTCATGAAGTCTTTCAACCGAAACCTGACTTGTCCCCAGATCGATCGAGATGGCAAATTCTTCAAAATGAGTCTTGTGTCCTAAGGGAGATCTATGAATACCTAATGGTAGAATACCTGCATGACACAGACAATGTCCTGATGGTGAGCCTAATCGTCTATGGAGACAGCACAAAAGACTCTTCTATTCATAAGGGCTTGATCCTGTGCAATTGCTTGGACCCTTTCTCAGGTGAAATATTACATCAGATTCTAATTCCACGCCAATAGCAGAGTTCGCGATGTCTACCATGACCAGCCTGGGCACTTTGGCATACAAGAAACTGAGGCTACCATACGACAATGCTTCTATTGGATTGGGATGCATTCAGACATAGACAATTGTTGTAGTGCCGGTTCAGCTTGCAACCTTACCAAAGCTGGTAAGAAAGATGCCAGAGCTCCTCTTCAATCCATTCTCAAAAACCAAATGAACTAGTTGCTCTTGATCACATGAAGCTAGCTCCAACTCGTTCGGGCTACACGTATGCCCTCACCATGGTGGATTACTGTACTAAATCGGTTGCCTCTATACCAGTGAAAGACCTTACAGTTCAAACTACAGCTATCACCTTCTACCATGAATATGTGAGACATTAAGGTTGCCCAGAAGTAGTCCTCACAGTCCCTGGACCTGCCTTTGAGTCCCAACTATGTCAAGAACTCTGCCAATTCCTTGGGTGCAAGAAGCTAAGAATCACCGTCTATCATCCACAAGGGATTGGCCTTTGTGAGACAGTCAATCAAACCTTCATCAATATGCTGCAAACAGCATGTTTCCAAACAAGCTGAAAGGCCTCAACTACTTGATGTGTTAGTGGAAACCTACAATAATACTGTCCACTGTTCTGCAGGCTAATCTCCATATTACTTGATTTTTGGGAGACAAGATCAACTCTCAAAAGATTGTCCTTTTGAAATCCAGGTGCCTGATGTGATCAATCCCCTGCCTAAAACTGATTGGGTCTCAGAGTATCAGTGAAGGATACATGAAGCCCAGCAGATTGTCAATCACTGCATGGGTCAGGCTCACCATCGACAAGACGAGAGCTACAATCAAAGAGCTAACGCCTCCCCACTTCAAATTGGAGAAAATGTATGGCTAAAAAATTGCCACCATACAAGAAAACTCGATTAACTCTGGGAAGCAAAGCCCTACACTTACAGCTATCATATATCCTAAATCAAATGTATATGAAGTAAATAAACCCAGAATGGCCCCAGAGATAGTGCACAGAAACCGCATGAATTTATGTACCAAAGATGATCTACTGGTGATGTCCTCACCTCCTCCCCAAGTCATGCCGGGCTACACACCAATTTCTGCCTTGGAGCCACCACCCAGACAACTCACGGCGAAAGAGTTTCCTTTCAACTATCAATTTATTCTCCCGTGCTATCAATACAGTATGTCCCCATCTCGATTCGTGCTCCAGTTGCTTCTACTCCACCAATTCCTCCTGAACCAGCAGACTGTTTCATTCCTGCTCAAGAGGAAAATGAAGTGTTGAGGCTTTCAGAGAGAAGCACAAATGGAACAATTCCAGCCTGCTACAGAGACTAAAAAGCCATATTCTTTTTTCATGCGTATATTTAGGTAGCTAGTCAGCTTAGCAACGTGTACGCCTCTGCACCTGGGTAATACCATACACCTTGCTTATTATTTGCATTATTTTCATATGTTGTCATTGACTTATTATGAACTGTTTGTTGCTAGTGTTGAGCATTCCGATACCGCAAGTATCGGGTATCGGCAGATTCTTGCGGTATCGGAATTCCGATACCGAGTTCCGATACTTTTGTGGTATCGGGAATCGGTATCGGATCCATATTAATGTGTAAAATAAAGAATTAAATTAAAAAATATTGATATATTCACCTCTCCGGAGGCCCCTGGACATCACCGCAGGTAACCGGCAGGCTTCTTTGGTTAAAATGAGCGCGTTTAGTACCTGAGAATGACTTTGCGGCTTCTGGTTGGTCGCGTGCCGCTCATGTGACCGCCACGCGACCAATCACAAGCCGCAACGTCATTCTCAGGCCCTAAACTCCTCATTCTAGGAATTTAGGACCTGAGAATGACGTCGCGGCTTCTGATTGGTCACGTGGCGGTCACATGAGCGGCACGCGACCAATCAGAAGCCGCGACGTCATTCTCAGGTCCTAAATGCGCTCATTTTAAACAAAGAAGCCTGCCGGTTACCCGCGGTGATGTCCAGGGGCCTCCGGAGAGGTGAATATATCAATATTTTTTATTTTAATTCTTTATTTTACACATTAATATGGATCCCAGGGCCTGAAGGAGAGTTTCCTCTCCTTCAGACCCTGGGAACCATCAGGATACCTTCCGATACTTGGTGTCCCACTGACTTGTATTGGTATCGGATATCGGTATCGGCGACATCTGATACTTTTCGGGTATCGGCCGATGCTATCCGATACCGATACTTTCAAGTATCGGATGGTATCACTCAACACTATTTGTTGCCACTAATTTGCCTTTCCAGAGCCTTTCATATGGATGAAAGTATATTGTGTAAAGAGACTCTATTCCACACTGGCACTACTACCTTCATGTTTTGCAGCTGTTTATTGCATACTGTTCTCCCATATATCTGAATATGCTGGCCTTGGTTTTACTTTACAACACCTGTATATTTCCTTCTTTAGTAGTCCCCCACTCGTGCAGTTGCCGAGGACAGCTTATCTTCAGAGGGGAAGTACAGTATGTAGTGACCCGGTCCAGATCCCTTTAAATAACTATGGACTGTGAGTAGCTTCTGTACACTACAGCTCACTCTCTAGCTGCCCATCTACTCTTACTTCCTGCATTTGTGAGCTGTAATTATCCATTTCTAGTCACGTCAACTTTAGATTCAATGGATTTCTCATGCATGTTTTAGTTCAAGGTGTTCCTCAGTAGTATTTTATATTTGTTATGTTCTGGCACCATCTAATGGTGAAAGTGTGCAATGGCTTATAATTATTGTGTTTTGTAAGGATCTGAGATGTGATTTTAGTGTCCTACTGGCAAGCTTCAAGTCACATGGTCAGTAGGAGGAGCTGTTTTCCAGGCTTGTCCAGACAAGTCTAGAATTCTCCTTAGTCTTGGCCATGCCTTCAGAGAGAGCAGAACACACGTGGAGGCTATTCTCACTACAAGGCGTTAGGGTGGGCGGAATACACTAAATAAGATATAATAATAAAGTGTTTTTAGAAAATAGAAAGTTCATGTATTTGCCTGACAGCAGAGAAACTCTCATTAACACATTTTAAAGGTTGACAGGGAGATTTCAACTGTCCAAATGGCCACTCCAATGTCCCATAGTCACACAGGCACACGGGGTGATCTTCTGTCCAACATTTATAGAGCACATTGGTTTAGTCTTTCTTGAAAAATGGTAGGAGTCAGAGGGGATATAACAATCTTAGATGACGGATATAGGAGCATCAACATTTCTGCTGTCATATAAGACCCAACATAGGATATAAATATAAAGCCAGTGGGTAAAATTGTGAATAACCATGGCAGACTTAGGAACAGGGGAAAGTCATGTAGTATGTCTATTACCTGTCTGACCAAAAGTCGAAATCACACAGACTAAAGAACCTGAATGCTAAGACTTGTGGGTACGGTATGTTATCCTAACATGACCCTACAATGCTGATCCTCTCCTCATCCTAAAATCTGATAGACCTGTGAATCTGGAGCAATGGTGATGGCAGGTGTAACGGATATGATGGTTCCCTTTGTTATCCTCAACATCTGGGGATTAGCAAATCCAAAGAAGCAACGTTATGGCGGAACATGATAGCGCGGACACATGGTGTACCTGATACTTGGAGTGCAGGTGTTAACAGCAGATCCTGGGAACTCATCCAAAAACGTTATATCAACGCTGGATGATAAAAGAGTTTTAACATATGGGGGTGGTGGGCTCACACTCCTACACAAGATGTTATGGTGACGATTTTATTTTGTCAGGGAACACGTGCAGGTTTCAGGAAGCATCTGGCAGGTCTTTCATTTTTACAGTGTTCACCGTACGGGACAAATACCGTATATACTCGAGTATAAGCAGACCCGAGTATAAGCTGACCCCCCTAATTTTGCCACAAAAACTGGGAAAACTTAATGACTCGAGTATAAGCCTAGGGTGGGAAATGCAGCAGCTATGGGTAAATGTCAAAAGTAAAAATGGCTACCAATAAAAGTAAAATTAATTGAGACATCAGTAGGTTAACTGTTTTTGAATATCCATATTGAATCAAGAGCCCCGTATAATGCTTAATCATAAAGTTTATGATTGGCCCCATAAGATGCTCCATATTAAAATATGCCCTATATAATCCTGCATAAAGGTTAATAATGGCCCCATAAGATGTTCCATAGTCATTTTTGCCCAATATAATGCTGCACAAATGTTGATTATGGCCCATAAGAGGCTCCATAAAGATATTTGCCCATTATAGTGCGGCACAAATGTTGATTATGGCCCCATACAGATGCTTACCCCATATAATACTGCACAAACGTTATGGCCCAATAGATGCTCCATACAGACACTTGCCCATTTGCTGTTGCTGCGATAAAAAAAAAATCACATAGTCACCTCTCTGTCGCTCAGGTCCCCGGTACTTTTAATATTTACCTGTTCCTCGTTCCGGCGCCTCTCCATCTTCAGCGTCTTCTGCACTGACGTTCAGGCAGAGGGCGCGCACTAACCTCGTCACCACGCCCCCTGACCTGAGCGTCACTGCAGAAGACTCTGAAGATGGAGCGGTGCCCGGAATAAGGAGCAGGTGAATATTGCACAGCGCAGCTCTCCCCTCAACATTATACTCACCTGCTCCTGGCGCTGTGCAGTGCAGCTTCTATGGGAGGTGGAGCCACATATTCATTACTGTAAAGAGCAGTACCATGTGACCGTTCAGTACAGGAAGAATCTTGGGCACCGGGGAGCCAGGGACCTGCAGGGACCGCGCCAGGAGCAGGTAAGTATAATTAGACAGCCCCCTGCTCCCCCTCCCCTGCCATCCCCTGGTTATGACTCGAGTATAAGCCGAGAGGGGGACTTTCAGCCCAAAAAGTGGGCTGAAAATCTCGACTTATACTTGAGTATATACGGTAATTATATTGTTTTATAGTAAAGGTGAATATGATTAAGATAATGCATAATTCACATTGATTTTTATTTGCACATTTGATTATTATTGCACAAAAACATCAGTATTTAAAGTATTTTTTTCTGGCAGTCAAATTCTTAGAACCACAGCTCTGTAATTTTTCTATATTCAGAGCTGTGTGATTTTTTTTGTTATTGTTGCATAATGAACTGCAGTTTTTGTTGGTGACATTTTAGAATATACAGAATACGAGTGTTAGGGTTGGCGGAACGCACTAAATAAAATATAATAATAAAGCACGTTCGCCACCTGGGGTCCACCGTGCAGAGATGGCAAACCGCAGATAAGTGGACTATGGTGAAACTAGCAGCGAGCGTAACTGACTCACACTGAGTTAAACGTCACTCAGCAGAGAAGCATATGTCTGCACACAGCGACGGAAAATAAACTCTGCAACAGTACTGTGTTTATCCGCAAACAGCTGCAGGGTGAATAGGGCGCTAAATTTGAACCCTATTAGCTTGACAGATTTACGCAGGCCCCTCTGGGGCAAGGGAAACCAGTAGTGGACTCCAACACAGTGCGAGCACTCACTTAACTCCTCTCCAGAGGAGCCGGAATTCTAAAGGCACTAGGCCTGCCCTGAACATATACAACTGAGTCCACACTACCTTTAGGTTCCTCAAACAGACAGAACACAAATGATCTTTGCGCACCAATGGGACTGCAAAATATTCTTTTATAAGTTTTGCCAATCAGACAGGACCTTGCTCACTGGCGAATCCGGAGCCGGACCAGGACCTGAGCATGTGACAGGTGACTGTTATGACCTGGTGGTTAGGACAACAATGGACCTGGTGGTTAAGAGCACACGGAAAGACCTGATAGTTACAATAACCCAGGACAAGCTCTGGGAAGTGGGAACTCTGCTGACCGCAATCCCTAATCCTATCACACACACTAGAAATAGCCGTGGATTGCTCCTAACGCTCCCTATGCAACTCGTCACAGCCTCAGAACTAGCTAGCCCTAAAGGAGGAAAATAAGCCTACCTTGCCTCAGAGAAATTCCCCAAAGGAAAAGGCAGCCCCCCACATATATTGACTGTGAGATAAGATGAAAATCACAAACACAGAGATGAAATAGATTTTAGCATAGAGAGGCCCGACTTACTGAACAGACAGAGGATAGGAAAGGTAACTTTGCGGTCAGCACAAAAACCTACAAAAAAAACACGCAGAGTGTGCAAAAAAGACCCTCCGCACCGACTCACGGTGCGGATGCGCCACTCTGCATCCCAGAGCTTCCAGCAAGCAAGGCAGAATCAAAATAGCAAGCTGGACAGAAAAATAGCAAACAAGAAAATAGTAAGCAGGAACTTCGCTTCTGCTGGAGTAGACAGGTCACCAGAACGATCCAGGAGCGAACTACAGTCATGGCCAGAAGTTTTGAGAATGACACCAAAATAATATTTTCACATGATCTGCTGCCCTCTGGTTTTTTTTTAGTGTTTGTCTGATGTTTATATCACATACAGAAATATAATTGCAATCATATTATGAGTACCAATAGGTTATATTGACAGTTAGAATGAGTTAATGCAGCAAGTCAATATTTGCAGTGTTGACCCTTCTTCTTCAAGACCTCTGCAATTCTCCCTGGCATGCTCTCAATCAACTTCTGGACCAAATCCTGACTGATAGCAGTCCATTCTTGCATAATCAATGCTTGCATTTTGCCAGAATTTGTTGGTTTTTGTTTGTCCACCTGTCTCTTGATGATTGACCACAAGTTCTCAATGGGATTAAGATCTGGGGAGTTTCCAGGCCATGGACCCAAAATCTCTATGTTTTGTTCCATGAGCCATTTAGTTATCATCTTTGCTTTATGGCAAGGTGCTCCATCATGTTGGAAAAGGCATTGTTGGGCGCCAAACTGCTCTTGGATGGTTGGGAGAAGTTGCTCTTGGAGGACATTCTGGTACTATTCTTTATTCATGGCTGTGTTTTTAGGCAAGACTGTGAGTGAGCCGATTACCTTGGCTGAGAAGCAACCCCACACATGAATGGTTTCAGGATGCTTTACAGTTGGCATGAGACAAGACTGGTGGTAGCGCTCACCTCTTCTTCTCCCAATAAGCTGTTTTCCAGATGCCCCAAACAATCGAAAAGGGGATTCATCAGAGAAAATGACTTTGCCCCAGTCCTCAGCAGTCCACTCCCAGTACCTTTTGCAGAACATCAGTCGGTCCCTGATGTTTTTTCTGGACAGAAGTGGCTTCTTTGCTGCCCTCCTTGAAACCAGGCCTTGCTCAAAGAGTCTCCGCCTCACAGTGCGTGCAGAAGCACTCACACCAGCCTGCTGCCATTCCTGAGCAAGCTCGGCACTGCTGGTAGTCCCATCCCGCAACTGAAACAGTTTTAAGATACGGTCCTGGCGCTTGCTGGTCTTTCTTGGGCGCCATGGAGCCTTTTTGACAACAATGGAAGCTCTCTCCTTGAAGTTCTTGATGATGCGATAGATTGTTGACTGAGGTGCAATCTTTGTAGCTGCGATACTCTTCCCTGTTAGGCCATTTTTGTGCAGTGCAATGATGGCTGCACGTGTTTCTTTAGAGATAACCATGGTTAACTGAAGAGAAACAATGATACCAAGTACCAGCCTCCTTTTAAAGTGTCCAGTGATGTCATTCTTACTTAATCATGACTGATTGATGGCCAGCCCTGTCCTCATCAACACCCACACCTGTGTTAATGGATCAATCACTAAAACGATGTTAGGTGCTCCTTTTAAGGCAGGACTGCAATGATGTTGAAATGCGTTTTGGGGGTTAAAGTTCATTTTCTGGGCAAATATTGACTTTGCAAGTACAGTAATTGCTGTTAAGCTGATCACTCTGACATTCAGGAGTATATGCAAATTGCCATTAGAAAAAATGAAGCAGTAGACTTAGGAAAAATTAATATTTGTCTCATTCTCAAAACTTTTGGCCATGACTGTAGACCAATACTAGAACATTGACAAGTGGCCTGGAGCAATGATCTAAGTGGAGATAAATAGAGCAGCCAGCCAATGAATTAACCTCGTCACCTGTGAAAGGAAACTCAGAAGCAGCAGCTCCACTCACAGCCACCAAAGGAAGTCCATGGACAGAAGTAGCCGAAGTACCATTCATGACCACAGGAGGGAGCTTGACAATAGAATTCACAAAAGTACCCACCCCTTGAGGAGGGGTCACCGAACCCTCACCAGAGCCCCCAGGCCGACCAGGATGAGCCAAATTAAAGGCATGAACCAGATCGGCAGCATGAACATCAGAGGCAAAAACCCAGGAATTATCTTCCTGACCATAACCCTTCCACTTGACCAAGTACTCGAGTTTCCGTCTCGAAATACGAGAATCCAAAATCTTCTCCACCACATACTCCAACTCCCCCTCAACCAACACCGGGGCAGGAGGATCAACGGATGGAACCATAGGCACCACGTATCTCCGCAGTAACGACCTATGGAACACATTATGGATGGCAAAAGAAGCTGGAAGGGCCAAACGAAATGACACAGGATTAAGAACCTCAGAAATCTTATATGGACCAATGAAACGAGGCTTAAACTTAGGAGAGGAAACTTTCATAGGAACATAACAAGACGACAACCAAACCAAATCCCCAACACGAAGTCGGGGACCCACATAGCGCCGGCGGTTAGCGAAACGCTGAGCCTTCTCCTGGGACAATGTCAAATTGTCCACCACATGAGTCCAAATCTGCTGCAACCTATCCACCACAGTATCCACACCAGGACAGTCCGAAGACTCAACCTGCCCTGAAGAGAAACGAGGATGGAAACCAGAATTGCAGAAAAACGGCGAAACCAAAGTAGCCGAGCTGGCCCGATTATTAAGGGCGAACTCAGCCAAAGGCAAAAAGGACACCCAATCATCCTGATCAGCAGAAACAAAACATCTCAGATATGTTTCCAAAGTCTGATTAGTTCGTTCGGTTTGGCCATTTGTCTGAGGATGGAAAGCCGAGGAAAAAGACAAATCAATGCCCATCCTAGCACAAAAGGAACGCCAAAACCTCGAAACAAACTGGGAACCTCTGTCCGAAACGATCTTCTCCGGAATGCCATGCAAACGAACCACATGCTGGAAAAACAATGGCACCAAATCAGAGGAGGAAGGCAATTTAGACAAGGGTACCAAATGGACCATCTTAGAGAAGCGATCACAAACCACCCAAATGACTGACATCTTTTGAGAGACAGGGAGATCTGAAATAAAATCCATAGAAATATGCGTCCAGGGCCTCTTCGGGACCGGCAAGGGCAAAAGCAACCCACTGGCACGAGAACAGCAGGGCTTAGCCCGAGCACAAGTCCCAGAGGACTGCACAAAAGAACGCACATCTCGTGACAAAGATGGCCACCAAAAGGATCTAGCCACCAAATCTCTGGTACCAAAGATTCCAGGATGACCAGCCAACACCGAACAATGAACCTCAGAGATAACTCTACTAGTCCATTTATCAGGGACAAACAGTTTCTCCGCTGGGCAACGGTCAGGTCTATCAGCCTGAAACTTTTGCAGCACACGCCGCAAATCAGGTGAGATGGCAGACAAAATTACCCCCTCTTTGAGAATACCCGCCGGCTCAGGAACACCCGGAGAGTCAGCTACAAAACTCCTTGACAGGGCATCAGCCTTCACATTCTTAGAGCCCGGAAGGTACGAAACCACAAAATCAAAACGGGAGAAAAATAGCGACCAACGAGCCTGTCTAGGATTCAACCATTTGGCAGACTCAAGATAAGTCAAATTCTTGTGATCCGTCAAGACCACCACGCGATGCTTGGCTCCTTCAAGCCAATGTCGCCACTCCTCGAATGCCCACTTCATGGCCAATAACTCATGATTGCCAACATCATAATTGCGCTCAGCAGGCGAAAACTTTCTAGAAAAGAAAGCACATGGTTTCATCACCGAGCCATCAGAACTTCTTTGCGACAAAACAGCCCCTGCTCCAATCTCAGAAGCATCAACCTCAACCTGAAACGGGAGCGAAACATCTGGCTGGCACAACCCAGGGACAGACGAAAAACGCCGCTTCAACTCTTGAAAAGCTTCCACAGCCGCAGAAGACCAATTGACCACATCAGCACCCTTCTTGGTCAAATCAGTCAACGGTTTAGCAACACTAAAAAAATTAGCGATGAAGCGACGATAAAAATTAGCAAAGCCCAGGAACTTTTGCAGGCTCTTCACAGATGTCGGCTGAGTCCAATCATAAATGGCCTGGACTTTAATAGGGTCCATCTCGATAGTAGAAGGGGAAAAAATGAAACCCAAAAATGAAACCTTCTGAACTCCAAAGAGACACTTTGACCCCTTCACAAACAAGGAATTAGCACGAAGGACCTGGAACACCATTCTGACCTGCTTCACATGAGACTCCCAATCATCCGAAAAGACCAAAATATCATCCAAATATACAATCAGGAATCTATCAAGGTACTCTCGGAAGATGTCATGCATAAAGGACTGAAATACTGATGGAGCATTGGAAAGCCCGAATGGCATAACCAGGTACTCAAAATGGCCCTCGGGCGTATTAAATGCTGTTTTCCATTCATCGCCCTGTTTAATACGCACAAGATTATACGCCCCTCGAAGATCTATCTTGGTGAACCAACTAGCCCCCTTAATACGAGCAAACAGATCAGACAGCAGCGGCAAAGGGTACTGAAATTTGACTGTAATTTTATTAAGAAGGTGGTAATCAATACAAGGTCTCAAAGAACCATCCTTCTTGGCCACAAAAAAGAACCCTGCTCCTAACGGTGATGACGACGGGCGAATATGACCTTTCTCTAAGGATTCCTTTTTATAACCCCGCTTAGCGGCGTGTTCTGGCACAGATAAACTGAACAATCGGCCCTTAGGAAACTTACTACCAGGAATCAAATTAATTGCACAATCGCAATCCCTATGAGGAGGTAGAGCACTGGACTTGGGCTCATCAAATACATCCCGGTAATCCGACAAAAACTCCGGAACTTCAGAAGGAGTGGAAGACGAAATTGACAAAAATGGAACATCACCATGTACCCCCTGACAACCCCTGCTGGACACAGACATAGATTTCCAATCCAATACTGGATTATGGACCTGTAGCCATGGTAACCCCAAAATGACCACATCATACAGAGTATGCAACACCAAAAAGCGAATATCCTCCTGATGTGCAGGAGCCATACACATGGTCAATTGGGTCCAGTACTGAGGCTTATTCTTAGCCAAAGGCGTAGCATCAATTCCTCTCAATGGAATAGGATACTGCAAGGGCTCCAAGAAAAAACCACAGCGCCTAGCAAACTCCAAGTCCATCAAATTCAGGGCAGCGCCTGAATCCACAAATGCCATAACAGAATAGGATGACAAAGAGCAAATCAGAGTAACAGACAAAAGAAATTTCTTTAGTCTAGAAAAAAGACGACTGAGGGGCGATCTAATAACCATGTATAAGTATATAAGGGGACAATACAAATATCTCGCTGAGGATCTGTTTATACCAAGGAAGGTGACGGGCACAAGGGGGCATTCTTTGCGTCTGGAGGAGAGAAGGTTTTTCCACCAACATAGAAGAGGATTCTTTACTGTTAGGGCAGTGAGAATCTGGAATTGCTTGCCTGAGGAGGTGGTGATGGCGAACTCAGTCGAGGGGTTCAAGAGAGGCCTGGATGTCTTCCTGGAGCAGAACAATATTGTATCATACAATTATTAGGTTCTGTAGAAGGACGTAGATCTGGGGATTTATTATGATGGAATATAGGCTGAACTGGATGGACAAATGTCTTTTTTCGGCCTTACTAACTATGTTACTATGTTACTATGTTAAATTTCGACTGTACCGTACCAATGGTGGCAGACCTAGCGAACCGCTTAGTGCGTTTAGGACAATCAGAGATAGCATGAGTGGAATCACCACAGTAAAAACACAGCCCATTCCGACGTCTGTGTTCTTGCCGTTCAGCTCTGGTCAAAGTCCTATCACATTGCATAGGCTCAGGACTATGCTCAGATAATATTGCCAAATGGTGCAAAGCTTTGCGCTCATGCAAGCGTCGATCGATCTGAATGGCCAAAGACATAGACTCATTCCGACCAGCAGGCACGGGAAATCCCACCATGACATCCTTAAGGGCTTCAGAGAGACCCTTTCTGAAAATTGCTGCCAGGGCACACTCATTCCACTGAGTAAGCACAGACCACTTTCTAAACCTCTGACAATATATCTCCGCTTCATCCTGACCCTGACACAGAGCCAGCAAGATTTTCTCTGCCTGATCCACTGAATTTGGTTCATCGTAAAGCAATCCAAGCGCCAGAAAAAATGCATCAACATCACGCAATGCAGGATCTCCTGGCACAAGGGTAAATGCCCAGTCTTGAGGGTCACCACGTAACAAAGAAATAATGATTTTCACTTGTTAAACAGGGTCACCTGAGGAGCGAGGTTTCAAAGCTAGAAACAATTTACAATTATTTCTAAAATTCAGAAACTTAGATCTGTCCCCAAAAAACAAATCAGGAATTGGAATCCTAGGCTCTGACATCGGATTCTGAACCAAAAAATCTGGAATGTTTTGTACCCTTGCAATGAGATGATCCACACAAGAGGACAGACCTTGAATGTCCATATCTACCCCTGTGTCCTGAACCACCCAGAGGTAAAGAGGAAAAGAGAGACAAAAGACACTGCAAAGAAAAAAAAATGGTCTCAGAACTTCTCTTATCCCTCTATTGAGATGCATTAATACTTTGGGCCACCTGTACTGTTATGACCTGGTGGTTAGGACAACAATGGACCTTGTGGTTAAGAGCACACGGAAAGACTTGATAGTTACAATAACGCAGGACAAGCTCTGTGAAGTGGGAACTCTGCTGACCGCAATCCCTAATCCTATCACACACACTAGAAATAGCCGTGGATTGCTCCTAACGCTCCCTATGCAACTCGTCACAGCCTCAGAACTAGCTAGCCCTAAAGGAGGAAAATAAGCCTACCTTGCCTCAGAGAAATTCCCCAAAGGAAAAGGCAGCCCCCCACATATATTGACTGTGAGATAAGATGAAAATCACAAACACAGAGATGAAATAGATTTTAGCAAAGAGAGGCCCGACTTACTGAACAGACAGAGGATAGGAAAGGTAACTTTGCGGTCAGCACAAAAACCTACAAAAAAAACACGCAGAGTGTGCAAAAAAGACCCTCCGCACCGACTCACGGTGCGGAGGCGCCACTCTGCATCCCAGAGCTTCCAGCAAGCAAGACAGAATCAAAATAGCAAGCTGGACAGAAAAATAGCAAACAAGAAAATAGTAAGCAGGAACTTAGCTTCTGCTGGAGTAGACAGGTCACCAGAACGATCCAGGAGCGAACTAGACCAATACTAGAACATTGACAGGTGGCCTGGAGCAATGATCTAAGTGGAGTTAAATAGAGCAGCCAGCCAACGAATTAACCTCGTCACCTGTGAAAGGAAACTCAGAAGCAGCAGCTCCACTCACAGCCACCAAAGGAAGTCCATGGACAGAGCTAGCCGAAGTACCATTCATGATCACAGGAGGGAGCTTGACAACAGAATTCACAACAGGTGACCACCAAAGAGAAGTCATCCCATGAGCATGCTCAGTAGAGTGAAACCTGGACTTAGTCTCAGGAGTGATCGCTCGCTGCTGTCTAATATTAGTTACCATAGCTGAACCTGCAGAGGCAGCGGTAACCTGGTAAGACTGAGTCTGAGCAAGACGTTGAGACTAAATTGATAAGGGCTGCCATAGTTTAGAGGTATCAGCTTTATTCGCATTTGCACATGGAAACACGAGAAGCAATGGAATGAAACTGAAACGGAGAAGATACAGATTAGATATTAGAAAAAAAACTTTTTTTTTTTTACAGTGAGGTTGATCAATGAGTGGAACAGGTGGCCACGAGAGGTGGTGAGTTCTCCTTCAATGGAAGTCTTCACACAGAGGCTGGACAGAAATCTGTCTGAGATAGTTTAGTGACTCCTGTATTGAGTCGGGGGTTGGACAAAATGTACCTTTCAACTATAACATTCTATGATATTAAAACCTGAAAAGTTTTATAATTATTCTTCAGTAGAGCATCTAGGACTCTTTTCCTGGATGAGGTGTTAAAAAAATATATAAATATAATATAATCCATATAAAGAGAGAGAGTGAGAGATAAATATATACGGTAAATATATACTGTTTCTCTATATAAATCTATATACGTATATTTTTTATTATGTATGTAGCATGTACAGTATATATGTTGGGTATTGACTGTGTAGAGCATATAGTATGGGCGCTTTGTATATAGTGCATGGGGTGGTTGTAATGAGTATGAAGTGTACAGACATTTTCTTCCTTACCTTTGCTCTTGGTATGACGTATGTCCCGATAAGTGGAGGCACATGACTATCATAAAAAAACACAACATTTTGTGATACTCTCTCAAAAGATGTCTATGATCTATGTGTCTTTGCATGTGCGGCCTCCGGTAGTTGTAATATAACCTTCAAAGATTTAGCTAGACTTTTAGTATATGTAAAAGTTTGGATCAAAATTTGTGGAAATGTGAGGGTGTGCATGCTTGTATGTAATATATAATATGTGAACTGCTTGTGTAGTGTGCAGTGTACGGTATATACTTGTCATGCAGTGTTTGCATTTGTATCGATTCTGAATACAGTTTGCTTATTTTCTCTTCTGCCTTAGGTACATGGTGTTAAGGACTGGCGGAACGCACCAAGTACAAGATGAAATGGAACTAGGTGCGTTCGCAGTCCGAGGTCCACCGTGCAGGTAAAAACCCTGCTGCTAGTAAAGACGGACTATATGGCGGTACAATAAGAATACACACATGGGTTAACTTCACCCTGTGTGAAGGAAGCGACCCTGTTGCGTCACAGGACCACGGTACCGCACATAGAGCGCAAGCAAGGAGTCACTAATCTCAAACCCGAGACTGGGGATTTGAGTTCAGAAGACCCCATGCGCTCGACACCACAACTGGGGTGTCAGAGGAACATAAATAATAATATAAAGGCACAAGAGTGCGTGCGGTGCCGCACTGACGGACGCCACTAACCACCCAGGCTTGGGTCAGGAAAGCGCAGAGCAAGCGCACGGCGCCGTACTGGCGGACACAGCAACTGGTAGCTGTAATGTGTGTTACGTGCTGTTGGATAAGTCGGGCGCTAGATAGCAAACATACACCTTCCACGAACAGACATCCAATAGGGAGGGTTATTTAAAGAGCGACTTTCACTCACAACACACATAATTACAAGACAATACTAGCACATGGCCGTGCGGTCATGCGCAGCTTATATAGTTGCAGCACAGGAAGCTGCTACTGAAGTTTTGCCCTTTCAGGACCTTCCTGGAGGACCAATGGGATGTGCTGCAGCACCTGAGCATGTGACCCTCGATCTCCAACGGGAGATCTTGCCCTGGGCATGCTCAGTGTGTGAAAATAAGGACTTAGTCCCAGAGAAGCTCGCTCGCCGCAGATCAGTGCAGGGTACAACAGGAGAGCCAGAAAAGGCAGTAGTAACCCTCTGCACAGAATCAGTCCCAGCAAGACGCTGGGAGCGACTCCTCCGCTGAGCAAAGACCACTGCGGCCGAAGCAGAATGGGAGACCGCAGCAGACATGGATCGAGATTCCTCCTGTGCAGCAGAGGAAACTCGACTCCTAACACATGGCAACCAAAGTTGTGAAAAATGTAGCAATAGATAAGACATTTTCATATGTATGAAAAAATATATAATCCAAAAAAGTAATTCAAAAATTAGAGCACACGGAACAAAAAACCCTTTAAAGTACAGACACAGAGGGCTATTAAATGCATAAAGCATGTGAGAACATTATACAATAATCCTGGTTATGAAGAAAAGGGATAGTTAGATAAATGTGTTGAGGCGGTAGGCGATTCGTATCTTCACAAGGCTTAGTGAGCAGCAATGTCTGAATTCCAGCTTCTCAATGCCCATCAGAGTAAAGCCGGAGTCACACTCAGCGTATGAAAATACGGTCCATTATTTACGGACGTAATACGCAGAAAAGCCCCAAAATAGTGATCCGTATGTCATCCGTAGGCAGGGTGTGTCAGCGTATTTTGCGCATGGCATCCTCCGTATGTAATCCGTATGGCATCCGTACTGCGAGATTTTCTCGCAGGCTTGCAATACGGACATACAATGGATCCATGAGCTCCAATAATCGTAAAAACATATATACTGTATATATATATATATATATATATATACATGTATGTCAGTGAGACATATATATATATATATATATATATATATATATATTAATATATAATACAGCGCTGGATAGCATAAAAGCCGGTAATTCAATTGCCGGCTTTTCCTATCTCCTTCTGAAACCCGACATGATGTGAGACATGGTTTACATACAGTAAACCATCTCATATCCCTTCTTTTATTACACATTTCTCTTTAGTAATGGACAAAGTGTCTGTATCTAAAATTTGGTGGCTGTAGCTATTAAAATAAAGGGTTAAATCGCGGAAAAAATTGGCGTGGGCCCCCGGCCAATTTTCTCCACCAGAGTAGTAAAGCCAGTGACTGAGGGCAGATATTAATAGCCTGGAGAGGGACCACGGTTATTGGCCCCCCCTGGCTAAAAACATCTGCCCCCAGCCACCCCAGAAAAGGCACAAATGGATGATGCCCCTATTCTGGCACTTAGCCTTTCTCTTCACAGTCCTGTGCAGCGGTGGGATATGGGTTAATGAAGGGTTAATGTCACCTTGCTATTGTAAGGTGACATTAAAGGGAACCTGTCACCTGAATTTGGCGTGACCGGTTTTGGGTCATATGGGTGGAGTTTTTGGGTGTTTGATTCACCCTTTCCTTACCCGCTGGCTGCACGCTGGCCAAAATATTGGATTGAAGTTCATTCTCTGTCCTCTTTAATACACGTCTGCGTAAGGGTGAATCAAACCCCCGAAAATTCGGCCCATATGACCCAAAACCAGTCCCGCCAAATTCAGGTGACAGGTTCCCTTTAAGCCAGATTAATAATGGAGAGGCGTCAATTATGACACCTATCCATTATTAATCCAATAGTATGAAATGGTTATAAAAAACACACATTATTGCAAAGTCTTTTAATGAAATAAATACACAGGTTGTTGTAATATTTTATTATACTGGTAATCCACCTGAAGACCCTTGTCACCTGAAACAAATGTAAACAAAACAAACAACAATATCCCATACCTTCCGATGATCAGTCTCGACCCACGCTGTAAATCCATCTGAAAGGGTTAACTAATTTTACAAGCAGAAGCCTGCTAATGCAGCCGCCCCTGCCTGTAAAAACCCAGCGAATGAATGGAGGAGAAGGATGAGGAGAAACTAGAGTTGTTGGTCTGCACTACAGAGGGGACTCCCAATGCCAGCTTGGGGCCTGTCCAGCATGGATGGTTTGAAGAGGAGGAGGAGGAGATAGAGGAGGAGGAGGCTATGCATCGTGAGCAGGAGAGGATGGTTAGTGTTCTTCCTGGTGAGGACAACAAACTTTTGACTCTTTGTTGTCTGCCACACATGGCAGAGTTAATGTCCAGATGCCATGCCCAAGACCCTCACATGAAATACATTTTGCCCAACATGAAATACTGATTGTGCACCTTTCATTTTGCACCTTTCTTGACCCACGGAGCAAGGAGAAATTTGCTTCTCTCATGTGGGAGGGAGAGGTACTATTTTCAGTGCATGCATGCCCGAGGGCCGTTGTGGAAGACATGCACACCAGTCTGACTCTTCTAAAATGGGCCAAAGGCTGGATTTCCTCCGACTTTGTAAGCCCTACTTATGACAGCAACGCAATGTTAGAGCAGCCCAAATGGGTTTTTGGAAGTTGTCTTAACGTCCATCACTTACCATTCAAACCCATTTTGTTCAGGATATCACCCCCTCCTCCTTCTTCTGCATCAAGTACTTAGTGGTCATGTATGTATATCCCACGTGTTCAATGTTTAGTACTTTGTGGAAACTTGGCACATTGTGCAATGGTGAAACTTGTACTCCCTATCGATTGCCTTGCTGACGCACTAAAACAGCGGCATAATGAAATTTTTGCCAATGCAAAATTGTCACTTTTGATTTTCTATGCCCGGATTGAGCCACTTGCACAACAGCTAGATAAAGATACGCTATTTATTAAACCAATAAAAAATTATGATTTTTTTTAGATCGCCTTGCTGACACACTCCAACCGCAGAGTTATGAAATTTATTGCCACTGTTAAATTGTCACATTTGATTATCTCTACCCGGATTGCACCACTCGGACAACAGCTAGATAAAGATACGCTATTTTTTAAACCAATAGAAAAGTAAGACTTTTTTAGATTGCCTTGCTGACACACTCAAATGCGGAGTAATGAAGATTAGTGTTGCTTTTAATTGTCACGCATGATTATCTCTCTTCGAATTGTTCCAGGTGCACAACTGCTAGATAAAGATACATTATTTATTAAGCCAATATAAAATTATTATTTTTTTTAAAATCGCCTTGCTGACCAACTCCAACAGCGGAGTAATGAAAATTTTTGCCACTGCTAAATTGTCACATTTGATTATCTGTACCCACATTGTGCCAGTCAAACCACTGCTAGGTAAAGATATGCTATTTATTAATAGAAAATTATAATTGTTTTTTAGATCGCCTTGCTGACAGATTCCAACAGTGGAGCAATGAAAATTATTGCCACTGCTAAATTGTCTTGTTTTATTATGTGTACAGGGATTGCGCCAGTTGTATAACTGCTGGATAAAAATATGCTATTTTTTAAACCAAAAGAAAATGTAGATTTTTTTCCAGATTACCTTGCTGACAAAATCCAACAGCGGAGTAAGGGAAATTAATGAGACTGTTAAATTGCCACGCTTGATTATCTGTATCCGGATTGCGCCAGTTGCACAACTGCTAGACAAAGATCCGCTATTTATTAAACCAATAGAAAATTATGATTTTTTTATATCTTCTTTCTGACAACACTCCAAATTATTTCCACTGCTAAATTGTGACGTTTAATTATCTCTGCATGGATTGCAGCAATCGCGCAACTGCTAATTAATGATGCGCTATTTTTTTAACAAATAGGATTTTGGAGGGATTTTTTTACATCGCCTTTATGAGACATGCTAACAGCAGACTCAGGGAAATTAATGGTATATATTGAGGTTTCCTTAGTTCAACAAGTTTTGCGCCAGTTGCACAATTGCTAGAAAATATTATAAATAAGTATTTAAGCAATGGACAAGGAATGTTATTTAACCCCTTTACCCCCAAGGGTGGTTTGCACGTTAATGACCGGGCCAATTTTTACATTTCTGACCACTGTCCCTTTGTGAGGTTATAACTCTGGAAGGCTTCAAGGGATCTCAGTGATTTTGACACTGTTTTCTCATGGCATATTGTACTTCATATTAGTGGTAAAAATTCTTTGATATTACCTGCATTTATTTGTGAAAAAAAATGTAAATTTGGTGAAAATTTTGAACATTTCGCAATTTTACAACTTTGAATTTTTATGCCCTTCAATGACAGAGATATGGCACACAAAATACTTAATATGTAACATTTCCCACAGGTCCACGATACATCAGCACAATTTTGGAACCAAATTTTTTTTTGTTAGGGAGTTATAAAGGGTTAAAAGTTGACCATCACTTTCTCATTTTTACAACACCATTTTTTTAGGGACCACATCACATTTGAAGTCACTTTGAGGGGTCTATATGATAGAAAATACCCAAGTGTGACACCATTTTAAAAACTGAACCCCCCAAAGTGCTCATATCAACATTCAAGAAGTTTACTAACTCTTCAGGTGTTTCACAGGAATTTTTGGATTTTTTTTTTAAAATGAACATTTAACTTTTTTTCACAAAAAAATTGCTTTAGCTCCAATTTGTTTTATTTCACAAAGAGTGACAGGAGAAATTGGACCCCATGGATTGTTGTACAAATTGTTCTGAGTATGCTGATACCCCATATGTGGGGGTAAACCACTGTTTGGGCGCATTGCAGAGCTCAGAAGGGAAGTAGCGCCATTTGACTTTTCAGTGCAAAATTGACTGTTATTTAGATAGGATGCCATGGCGCATTTGGAGAGCCCCTGATCTACCTAAACATTGAAACCCCCATAAGTGACACCAGTTTGGAAAGTAGACACCCTAGGGAACTTATCTAGATGTGTGGTGAGCACTTTGATTCACCAAGTGCTTCACAGTATTTGATAATGTATAGCTGTAAAAATAAAAAATCATTTTTTAACAAAATTATATTTTCGCCCCCAATTTTTTATTTTCCCAAGGGTAACAGAAGAAATTGGACCCCAAAAGTTGTTGTGCACTTTGTCCTGAGTACGCTGATACCCCATGTGGGGTTAAACCACGGTTTGGGTGCATGGCAGAGCTCAGAAGGGAAGGAGTGTGTCACACCCTTGCTTCCACCACGGCTCCCTGCCCCCTGTTGTACTCACCTGCCTCCAGTGCTGCGGCTTGCCGCCTGGCATCCTTTCCTCTGCGCGCGCTCCCGGTCTCTGCCTCCCATCGGCTGCGCGCGCACGCTCGGTTTAGCGCTGCATGCACACACCTCTGACCGTGTCCCTGCCTCTCCGTCCTTTCCTCTCTATCTTCTGGAGAACTCCAACCCGGAAGTTCTCACAGTGCTGGCCTTATTATCCCGCCTCTTCCTCCAAACCTTGCCTTGTTTTCATTTGTGCCTGCCAGTGATTTAAGCCGCACTATTGTCCAGCGTTTCATATACCTGACCTTGTGCTTCTTTCATTATCCCTCTAGGTCCAGTCCCAGTTACTCATCCTGTCGGCTCCCACTTTGTCCTGCCTGCTTGTCCATGTCCACTGCACCGTCCTTGTTCTAGTCGCTTGTCTCACCTCAGCTACCTACCGGTTCGTGCTGTCCTCTTGTACCACCCCTCTGTCCTGTCTTAGTCCTCTTTGTCTTGTATACCTTTCTGGGTCCTACTTCAAGCCCTTTCACTCTGCCTTCCAGCTGCCATGATGATAGTCTTCCCCGGTTCTGCCCCTAACGCTCCCTGTATAGGGGTGGTCCATCTGGTCAGCTCACCCGTGGGAGGATCGTTGTCACGGTCCAGTGGATCCGCCCTTTCATACCTTCTGTAGCATCTCTATTTTTGTCACAGAGCGCCATTTGACTTTTCAATGCAAAATTGACTGGAATTGAGATGGGATGCCATGTTGCGTTTGGAGAGACCCTGATATGCCTAAACATTGAAAACCCCCACAAGTGACACCATTTTGGAAAGTAGACCCCCTAAGGAACTTATCTAGATGTGTGGTGAGCTCTTTGACCCACCAAGTGCTTCACAGAAGTTTATAATGTAGAGGCGTAAAAATAAAAAATCATATTTTTTCACAAAAATGATATTTTTGCCCCCCAATTTTTTTATTTTCCCAATGGTAACTGAAGAAATTGGACCACAAATGTTGTTGAGAAATTTGTCCTGAGTATGCTGATACCCCATATGTGTGGGAAAAACACTTTTTTGGTGCATGGCAGAGCTCAGAAGGGAAGGAGTGCCATTTGACTTTCCAATGCAAAATTGACTGGAATTGAGAGGGGACGTCATGTCACGTTTGGAGAGCACCTGACGTGCCTAATCATCGAAATCCCCCACAAGTGACACAATTTAGGAAAGTAGACCCCATAAGGACCTTATTTAGATGTGTGTTGAGCACTTTGAACCCCTAAGTGTTTCACTACAGTTTATAATGGAGAGCCATGAAAATAAAAATTCTTTTTTTTACAAAAAAAATATTTTTTAGCCCCAGCGTTATATTTTCCAAAGGCTAACAGGAGAAATTGGACCCTAAAAGTTGTCCAATTTGTCTCGAGTATGCTGATACCCCATATGTGGGGGGGAAAGACTGTTTGGGCGCATGGCATAGCTCAGAAGGGAAGAAGCTCCGTTTGGAATGCAGACATAGATGGAATGGTCTGCAGGTGTCACATTGCATTTGCAGAGCCCCTGATGTACCTAAACAGTAGAAATCCCCAGAAGTGACCCCATATTGGAAACTAGACTCTCCAAGGAACGTATCTAGATATGTTGTGAGAACTTAGAACCCCAAGTGTTTCACTACAGTTTATAATGCAGAGCCGAGAATATAAAAAATCATTTTTTTTCCACACAAATTATTTTTAGCCCCCAGTTTTGTGTTTTCCAAAGGGTAACAGGAGAAATTGGACCACAAAAGTTGTTTTCCAATTTGTCCCTAGTACGCTGATACCCCATATGTGGGGGGAACTACCGTTTTGGCGCATGGCAGAGCTCTGAAGAGAAGGAGCGCTGTTAGGAATGCAGACTTAAATGGAATGGTATGCAGGCGTCATGTTGCATTTGCAGAGCCCCTGATGTAACTAAACAGTAGAAACCCCACACAAGTGACAATATATTGGAAACTAGACCCCCCAAGGAACTTATCTAGATGTGTTGTGAGAACTTTGAACCCCCACGTGTTTCACTGCAGTTTATAACAAAGAGCCAAGAAAATAAAAGACCTTTTTTTTCCCACACAAATTAATTTTAGCCCCTGTTTTTTTATTTTCCCAAGGGTAACAGGAGAAATTGGACCCCAAATCTTGTTGTCCAATTGGTCGTGAGTACGCTGATAACCCATATGCTGGGGTAAACCCCTGTTTGGGCGCACTGGAAAGCTCAGAAGGGAAGGAGCATTGTTTTCCTTTTTCAGCGCAGAATTGACTGGTATTGAGATCGGACACCATGTCGTGTTTGGAGAGCACCTGATGTGCCTAAAAAGTGGAAACCCCCCAATTCTAACTGAAACCCTAACCCTAACCACACCCCTAACCTTAATCCCAACCCTAATCCCAACCGTAAATGTATTCCAAACCCAAACTTTAGCCCCAAACCTATCCCTAACTTTAGCCCCAGCCCTAACCCTAATTTTAGCTTCAACCCTAACCCCAATCCTAACACCAACCCTAACTTTGGCTGTAACCCTAACTTTAGCCCCAATCCTAAGCCTAACTTTAGCCCCAACCCTAATCCTAACTTTAGCCCCAACCCTAACCCTAACTTTAGTCCCAACCCTAACCACAACCCTAATGTGAAAAAGGAAATGAATACATTTTTTTAAATTTTATTATTTTTCCCTAACTAAGGGGTTGCTGACAGGGGTTTGATTTACTTCTACAGCGGGTTTTTTAGCGGATTTTTATGATTGGCCACCACACTCTGAAATGCGCTTTTTATTGAAAAAAATACTTTTGCGTCTTCACAATTTGAGAGCTATAATTTTTCCATATTTTGGTCCACAGAGTCATGTGAGGTCTTGTTTTTTGCGGGACAAATTGACCTTTTTATTTGTAGAATTTTCAGGCACATGACATTTTTTGATCGCTTTTTTTTCTGATTTTTGTTAGGTATAATGAACAAAAACCAGCTATTCCTGAATTTCTTTTGGGGGGTCGTTCACACTGTTCCACAGTAATAAATTGATAAAGCAGTTTTATTCTTCGGGTCAGTACGATTACAGCGATACCTCATTTATATCTTTTTTTTAATGTGTTGGCGCTTTTATACAATCAAAACTATTTTATATAAAAAATAATTATTTTTGCATCGCTTTATTCTGAGGATTATAACTCTTTTATTTTTTTGTTGACGCTGTATGGTGGTTCGTTTTTTGCGGGACAAGCTAATGTTTTCAGCGGTACCATGGCTATTTATATCCGCCTTTTGATCGCGTGTTATTCCACTTTTTGTTTGGCAGAATTATAATAAAGCGTAGTTTTTTGCCTCACTTTTTATTTTGTTTTCTACGGTGTTCACTTAAGGGGTTAACTAGTGAGACAGTTTTATAAGTCGGGTCGTTACGGATGCGGTGATACTAAATATGTATACTTTTATTGTTTTTTATTTAGATAAAGAAATGTATTTATTGGAACAATATACATATTTTTTCTTTAGTTAGGATTTTTTTTACTCATGTAAATGTTTTTTTTTTACTTTTTTACATAGCCCCAGGGGGGGGCATCACATTATCAGCGATCTGACAGGCACTGCAGAGAGGCTTCCTGGCGCCTGCTCTGAGCAGGCGCTTGAAAACCACCTCCCTGCAGGACCCGGAAGGCCCCCCGCGGCAATTTTGGATCCGGGGCCTGCAGGGAGGAGGAGGTAGGAGACCCTCGGAGCAATACAATCACATCACATTGCTCCGAGGGTCTCAGGGAAGCACACAGGGAGCCCCTTCCTGCTCGATGCTTCCCTATGCCGCGGGAATGCTGCGATCAACTTTGCGCTCCTGGCACATGGTGCCGGATGTTAGTTGCGATAGTGTCACACTTGCGTCCAGACTGGTTGGCGCGTGCATGCGGGGGTGTGGCCCCACTGTGCCACAGATCATACTACCCTGGAAGGGGTGTAACTAAGTAGCTTCCTTGGTATTCGCTGGAGCCTCTGATGGTGAGGTCAGACTTGTGCAACAGGAAGCTACTAGGAACAACTCCAGGGTGGTGTCTGGCTGTGACTGCTGATCCCACTGGGAAAAGGAACATAGAAAGGCAAGCGGGCACGGTTGGCACTCTGGCAGACAGGCGGGCTTGACTGAGACACAGGCAGGCGGATGCATACAACAGAGTCACTAGCAGGCAGGCGGGCATGGCTGGCTCTCTGGTTGGCAGGCAGATACGGCTGGCTCTAGCAGGACTGGTGGACAAGGCTAGTACACTGGAAGAACCGGTAGGGACCTGTCTGCAGGCAGGTATGTTAAACAGGTAAGAACCTGTTCAGACTGGAGGACTTATGATTAGGTAGAGAAAGAACGCAAGAGCGGATACAAAGCGGAAGCACAGGAGCTAGAGCCAAGAATAGAAATGCAGGAGGCGGAGACAAGTGTGGAAACGCAGGAGGCAGATCCAAGGGCAGGAGGCGGAGCCAAGTGCGGACATGCAGGAGGTGGAGCCAAGAGCAGGAGGTGGAGCAAAGAGCCGAAAAGCGGGAAGCGGAGCCAAGTGCAGAGATGCAGGAGGCAGAGCAAGGAAGAACCGCAAGAATCGGAGCAAAGCAGAACCGAAAGGAGCAGAGCCACAGAGCAAAGCCACAGATGCAGAGCTGAGAGAAAAGCAAAGTCAGAGTGCAGAGCTGAGTGCAAAACCACAGAGTGCAGAGCAAGGTCACAGAGAGCAGAGCCAAAAGCAGATCAAAGAAAGACACAGAGTGCAGAGCTGAAAGCAGAGCAAAGCCACAAATTGCAGAACTAGGAGCAAAGCAAGTTCTCAGAGAGCAGAGCCAAAGGCAGAGCAAAGCAAGGCACAAAATGCAGAGCAGAGCAAAGCTAGATACAGAGTGCAGAGCAGAGCAAAGCAAGACCCAGTGTACGCATAGCAGAGAAAGCAAACCAAGACAGGGATATAAATGAACACAGGAGCAGGACTAGACTAAGACAGAGTCAGGAATGAGAGAAGGCACAGAGACACGGACACAAGCCAGGGTACAATGCCCAACTGGGTGGCTACACAAGTACACAAGCCAGGGTACTATGCCCCACTGGGTGGCTAACACAGGACAAAGACCAGGGTACAATGCCACCCTGGGTGGCTGACACAAGAGTCAGAGAGACAGGGCCTGGCACCTCAGCAGCAAGAACTGACTGATGGAGTAAGTTGCAGAGGCCCCCACCAATGGGTGGGGATCTCCTAAATACAGACAGCATCATGGAAATTGGCTGGAGACAGCTTAGCAAGGTGCACACAGACTCAATAAGACACAGGAGTTGCCATCGTTGCCCCCCTATGCTCACAGACAGAGCATGCACAGAGCAAACAGCAGACATGAGGCGCACAGCATGGAGCTGGCAGCAGAGAGAAGTCACAATAAGGCCCAGATAAGTGAGTTTGAGTGTAATGCAGGTGGGGGATGGAAGGCCATGCAGTGTTACCAGTAGGGTTGTTACAGTACCCCCCCTTTACGGCCCCTCTTCTTCAAGCTCGCCAGGATAATTTGCATAAGAAGAATAGGTCCACACACATTCCAGGCCAACATGCCATCTTCAGGGTAGAAAAAAGCAGGAGGGTCACCAGGAATCTCAGAAAACAAAGTCTCTTGGTGCTCAACAGGGTTAGCTTCCACAATGAGCTGGACCACCTCCTCCAGGTACATAGGTAACAGGGACTTGAATGCTGCTGTCTTAACATCTTCACCAGCCGGACACATGGAAACTGGAAACATTCTCATAGGGTTCAAATTTTGCCTGACAGGTAGCAGAGAAGTTCTTGGATACTGAACACAGGAAAAGTCATTATAGATGAGTGTGGAGAACAACAAAAAAAGGAAGAGAATATACAGCTTCACCAAATCCGTAAAAACGAGTTTTCTTTATTCACAAACTTTAAAGGGAACCTGTCACCCCGGAAATCGCGGGTGAGGTAAGCCCACCGGCATCAGGGGCTTATCTACAGCATTCTGTAATGCTGTAGATAAGCCCCCAATGTTACCTGAAAGAGGAGAAAAAGACGTTATATTATACTCACCCAGGGGCGGTCCCGCTGCTGGTCAGGTCGGATGGGCGTCTCCGGTCCGCTGCGGCGCCTCCCATCTTCATTACAAGACGTCCTCTTCTGATCTTCAGCCACGGCTCCGGCGCAGGCGTACTTTGCTCTGCCCTCTTGAGGGCAGAGGATAGTACTGCAGTGCGCAGGCGCTGGAAAGGTCAGAGGCCCGACGCCTGCGCACTGCAGTACTTTTTTCTGCCTCAACAGGGCAGAGCAAAGTACGCCTGCGCCGGAGCCGTGGCTGAAGATCAGAAGAGGACGTCTTGTAATGAAGATGGGAGGCGCAGCAGCGGACCGGAGACGCCCATCCGACCTGACCAGCAGCGGGAACGCCCCTGGGTGAGTATAATATAACGTCTTTTTCTCCTCTTTCAGGTAACATCGGGGGCTTATCTACAGCATTACAGAATGCTGTAGATAAGCCCCTGATGCCGGTGGGCTTACCTCACCCACGATTTTCGGGGTGACAGGTTCCCTTTAAGCATAGAGGATACAGATTTCAGCACGAACCATATGGGTAAGAATCTCAATGCGTTTCTGGAGACTATGCTCCCTTAATCATGACATTCCAAAAGACCCATGTGTCCCACTTAAATAGCCCTAAACCGGAAAACACACCGGTGGGGTAAATGATTGACATAAGCAATTTGAAAAGTGGGCGGAAGATAAACAGATATAAAAGTTCCATAACACCGTAATCTATTTGAACAACATGCATATACAACAAAGCCAAAATATTGCCAATGATTATACAGATTAAAAAGATTTATACAATGAAAAATATATAAAAGATAAATTATACGTAGATAAAAATTATTATTATGAATTGAACAATTATGTATACAGTTATTAATAACTAAATATTATGAACATTGAACATTACAGCAACAAATATGAAATAAAAAAATTAATTACAAAAAAAAGAAAAAGACCTAGTACCAAAGACAAAAGCAAAATATTAATGAATAATTAGAATCGCAGGCAAAAAACACAAGTGTGCTTGTGGCACGAAAATGACAAGTACTTGTATGTTTTGCCATAAACCAAGCTTATTAGTGAAGTTTATTTATTAACAGAAAAGGAAAAAGAACTACCGACTATTTTAAGAAACAACACCTCCTCCGGGTCAGAGAAATATTACGGTGAACAAACTTCTGTTTTGAAATCTTCACCAACCGGCCACAAGGACGCTGAAGGTATCCACATAGGAACCATCTTCTGCCCATTATCCAGAAGAAATTGTCCAAACGGCGGGGATGTTCCTTAGAATGGATTACAGGTATAGTCGTTGGAGATGTGTGGAGAGATCGTCACCGTTTCCCCATCTTCAGTGATGTCAGCACACATTGCCTCGACGACTAACCGCTAACTGGTATAGTCGCTGGAGATGTGTGGAGACATCATCACAGCTTCCCCATCTTCGGTGACATTAGCACGCCTTGACTCGATGACTAGCAGACCGGCTGAAGAAGAAGATGACACTCCTAACTGTCTTTGACGCATGGGAACCAGACACTTATCAAGACTGGGTAGATTCAAACGAAGCACTTTACTGGAACTTTTGACCAGAGCAGATGGTAGAGTCCGTAGCTCAGAATGACCCATGAGCATAACAGACAGCATATAGAAAACAAACTTCTTCATGTATAAGGCTCCAACTTGGAGCTGTAGTTGTCCTTGCAGGATTAGACTGCTCTTTAGCAGGGCTCGGCCATTATCAGACAACGCCCACACCAGGTTCTGGAGCAGTAGAATGGAGACCATACACCGACTCCGAATGACAGTGGCTTAAACACACCAAAGCTCCAAGAAGGCAGAGAAACAGTCATTAAGTTAGATGGAGAGGAAGTACTCTCGCCAGGGACAGCCTCTCCTACTGACCCAGGGTTTTGGAGTACAGTCTTCACAGGGCAGAGACCATCTGAATGTTCTTTACAACCACAGGGATACCATATTTCAATTTCAGCACCAGATTCAGGCTGCAGATTTGCCAGCCCCCTTTTATTAGACCTCTTGGATCTTGCTTGGGTGGCTGCATCGGCAGCTTGTGGAACAGGAGAGTCTTGGATGGTCATGGATGGAAACGATGGTTTACTCACAGGTTTATTTCATCTGGACCGTCTATGTGAGCTTGGAGGGGAAGACTACTCAGGAGATGCAGTACTAGGCTTATCGAAAACTTTACAGAAGGTCACCAGGAAGGCCAGAAAATTCGAGATGATGGGGTCCTGTTGTGAATTCTGTGGCCAAGCTCCCTCCTGTGGTCGTGAGTGGTACTGCGGCTGGTTCTGTCTATAAGCTTCCTTTGGTGGATGAGAGTGGTACTGCGGCTTCTGAGTTTCCTTCCTCAGGTGATGAGGTTAAGTCGTTAGGTGCTGCTCTATTTAACTCCACCTGGTGCTTTGATCCTGGCCTCCAGTCAATGTTCTAGTATTGGTCTTACTTCCTCCTGGATCGTTCCTGTGGCCTCTCTATCCTGCATAAGCTAAGTTCTGCTTGTGTTATTTTTGTTTGCTATATTTTCTGTCCAGCTTGCTATATTGGTTTTTCTTGCTTGCTGGAAGCTCTGAGACGCAGAGGGAGCACCTCCGTACCGTTAGTTGGTGCGGAGGGTCTTTTTGCCCCTCTGCGTGGTTGTTTGTAGGTTTTTGTGTTGACCGCAAAGCTATCTTTCCTATTATTATTATTATTATTATTATTATACATTTTTATAGCGCCATTTATTCCATGGCGCTTTACATGTGAATACGGGGCAAATATAGACAAATACATTAAACATGAGCAGATAACAAGGCACACGAGTACATAAGGAGGGAGGACCCTGCCCGCGAGGGCTCACAGTCTGCAGGGGGTGGGTGAGGATACACTAGGAGAGGGAAGAGCTGGCTGTACGGCTGTTCAGTAGGTTGAGGATCACTGCAGGCTGTAGGCTTGTTGGAAGAGATGAGTCTTCAGGTTCTTTTTGAAGGTTTCTATGGTAGGCGCAAGTCTGATGTGTTGGGGTAGAGAGTTCCAGAGTATGGGGGAAGCACGGGAGAAGTCTTGGATGCGGTTATGGGAAGAAGAGATGAGAGGGGAGTAGAGAAGGAGGTCTTGGGAGGATCGGAGGTCGCGTGTAGGTAGGTACCGGGAGACCATGTCACAGATGTATGGAGGAGACAGGTTGTGGATGGCTTTGTATGTCAGTGTGAGGGTTTTGAACTGGAGTCTCTGGGCGATAGGAAGCCAGTGAAGGGCTTGACACAGGGGAGAGGCTGGGGAATAGCGGGGGGACAGGTGGATTAGTCGGGCAGCAGAGTGTAGGATGGATTGGAGTGGTGCCAGAGTGCTAGAGGGGAGTCCAGAGAGTAGGAGGTTGCAGTAGTCGAGGTGGGAGATGATAAGGGCATGCACTAGCGTTTTTGCAGTGTTGCGGTCAAGGAAAGCACGGATCCGGGAAATATTTTTGAGTTTGAGACGACAGGAGGAGGCAAGGGCTTGGATATGTGGCTTGAAAGAGAGGGCAGAGTCGAGGATCACCCCGAGGCACCGGGCGTGTGGGACTGGGGATAGTGAGCAGCCATTGACATTGATGGATAGGTCTGGTGGAGGGGTAGAGTGAGATGGGGGAAAGATGATGAATTCTGTTTTGTCCATGTTCAGTTGTAGAAAGCGAGCAGAAAAGAAGGCTGAAATGGCAGACAGACAGTGCGGGATTTTGGTAAGCAAGGAGGAGAGGTCAGGTCCGGAGAGGTAGATCTGCGTGTCGTCAGCGTAGAGATGGTACTGCATACCGTGGGATTCTATGAGCTGTCCCAGGCCGAAAGTGTAGATGGAGAAGAGTAGGGGTCCTAGAACAGAGCCTTGAGGAACACCGACTGACAAGGGGCGAAGTGAGGAGGTGGTGTGGGGGAGGGAGACACTGAATGTTCGGTCTGTCAGATATGACGAGATCCAGGAAAGGGCCAAGTCTGTGATGCCAAGGGATGAGAGGATTTGTAGCAAAAGGGAGTGGTCTACAGTGTCAAAGGCAGAAGACAAGTCCAGGAGAAGGAGGACAGAGTAGTGTCGCTTGCTCCTGGCAGTTAGTAGGTCATTGGTGACTTTAGTTAGGGCAGTTTCAGTTGAGTGATGGGAACGGAAGCCTGATTGTAACCGATCAAAGAGGGAGCAGGAGGAGAAGTGGGAGGACAGTTCAAGATGGACGTGTTGCTCCAGCAATTTGGAGGCATAAGGGAGAAGAGATATCGGGCGATAGCTAGACACAGAGGATGGGTCGAGGGAGGGCTTTTTGAGGATGGGTGTGATCTTGGCATGCTTGAAGGATGAGGGAAAGACACCTGTTGTGAGTGAGAGGTTGAAGAGGTGTGTTAGGGTTGGGATGAAGACCGTGGAAAGGTTAGGGATGAGGTGGGATGGGAGCGGGTCAAGCGTGCAGGTGGTGAGGTGTGATCTTGACAGGAGGGTGGAGAGCTGATCTTCTGTCATGGTGGAGAAGCTGGTTTTGGAGGAGCAGGGTTGAGCAGCTAAGAGGGGCAGTGGGCGCTGTGGGCCAAAGCTTTCTCTGATCGTATCGATCTTCTGTTTAAAGAAAGAGGCGAAGTCATCAGCAGAAATGAGGGGGGAGGGAGGAGGTGCGGGGGGACGGAGTAGAGAATTGAAAGTGTTGAAAAGCTGTTTAGGGTTGTGGGACAGGGAGGATATGAGGGATGAGAAGTAAGTTTGTTTTGCGGCAGTGAGCGCAGACTTGAAGCTGGCGAGGGACTGCTTGTATGCAGTGAAGTGGTCGGCAGAGTGGGATCGCTTCCATCTCCGCTCAGCAATCCTGGAAGCCCGTCTCAATTCTTTGGTCAGGCTGGTCAGCCAGGGCTGCCTGTTAATTGTACGAGTTTTACTATGCATGAGTGGGGTGGCCGAATCGAGTGTTGTTGTTATTGTGGTGTTATAAAAAGTGGCAGCAGCATCTGTGTCATGAAGGGAGGCTATGTCTGTGAGAGGGAGAAGGGACTCATTCAGTAAGTCGGGCCTCACTTTGCTAAATCTATTTCATCTCTGTGTTTGTATTTCATCTTAACTCTCAGTCATTATATGTGGGGGGCTGCCTTTTCCTTTGGGGAATTTCTCTGAGGCAAGGTAGGCTTATTTTTCTATCTTCAGGGCTAGTTAGTTTCTCAGGCTGTGCCGAGTTGCATAGGGAGCGTTAGGCACAATCCACGGCTACCTCTAGTGTGGTGTGTTAGGATTAGGGATTGCGGTCAGCAGAGTTTCCACGTCTCAGAGCTCGTCCTATGTTTTTGGTAAATGTCAGGTCACCTTGTGTGCTCTGAACTTCAAGGTCCATTGTGGTTCTGAATTACCTGTTCATAACAGTACTGGAGGCCCAAAGTACTAATGCTTCTCAATAGAGGGAAAAGAATAGTTCTGAGACCATTTTTTTTTCTTTGCACTGTGTTCTGTCTATCTTTTCCCCTATACATCAGGGTGGTTCAGAACACAGGTGTGGACATGGACATTCAGGGTCTGTCCTCTTTGATGGATAATCTCACTATAAGAGTACAGAACATTCAAGATTTAGTGGTTCAGAATCCTATGTTAGAACCTAAAATTCCTATTCCTGAGTTATTTTCTGGAGATAGAGCTAAGTTTTTGAATTTTAAAAATAATTGTAAACTGTTTCTGGCTTTGAAACCCCGCTCCTCTGGTGGCCCAGTTCAACAAGTTAAAATCATTATTTCTTTATTACGTGGCGACCCACGTATCCACGAGGATCTGTTTATACCAAGGAAGGTGACGGGCACAAGGGGGCATTCTTTGCGTCTGGAGGAGAGAAGGTTTTTCCACCAACATAGAAGAGGATTCTTTACTGTTAGGGCAGTGAGAATCTGGAATTGCTTGCCTGAGGAGGTGGTGATGGCGAACTCAGTCGAGGGGTTCAAGAGAGGCCTGGATGTCTTCCTGGAGCAGAACAATATTGTATCATACAATTATTAGGTTCTGTAGAAGGACGTAGATCTGGGGATTTATTATGATGGAATATAGGCTGAACTGGATGGACAAATGTCTTTTTTCAGCCTTACTAACTATGTTACTATGTTACTATGTATGACCCTCAAGACTGGGCATTTTCCCTTGCGCCAGGAGATCCTGCATTATGTAATATTGATGCGTTTTTTCTGGCGCTCGGATTGCTGTACGACGAACCTAATTCAGTGGATCAGGCAGAGAAAAATTTGCTGGCTCTGTGTCAGGGTCAGGATGAGATAGAGATTTATTGTCAGAAGTTTAGAAAGTGGTCCGTGCTCACTCAATGGAATGAATGTGCGCTGGCAGCTATTTTCAGAAAGGGTCTCTCTGAAGCCCTTAAGGATGTCATGGTGGGATTTCATATGCCTGCTGGTCTGAATGAGTCTATGTCTTTGGCCATTCAGATCGGTCGACGCTTGCGCGAGCGTAAATCTGTGCACCATTTGGCGGTATTATCTGAGCATAAACCTGAGCCTATGCAGTGCGATAGGACTTTGACCAGAGCTGAAAGGCAAGAACACAGACGTCAGAATGGGCTGTGTTTCTACTGTGGTGATTCCACTCATGCTATCTCTGATTGTCCTAAGCACATTAAGCGGTTCGCTAGGTCTGCCACCAATGGTACGGTACAGTCAAAATTTCTTTTGTCCGTTACTTTGATCTGCTCTTTGTCTTCCTATTCTGTAATGGCATTTGTGGATTCAGGCGCTGCCCTGAATTTGATGGACTTGGAGTTTGCTAGGCGCTGTGGGTTTGTCTTGGAGCCCTTGCAGTGTCCTGTACCATTGAGAGGAATTGATGCTACGCCTTTGGCCAAGAATAAGCCTCAGTATTGGACCCAGCTGACCATTTGCATGGCTCCTGCGCACCAGGAGGATATTCGCTTTCTGGTGTTGCATAATCTGCATGATGTGGTCGTGTTGGGGTTGCCATGGCTACAAGTCCATAACCCAGTATTAGATTGGAAATCAATGTCTTTGTCCAGCTGGGGTTGTCAGGGGGTACATGGTGATGTTCCATTTCTGTCTATCTCATCATCCACCCCTTCTGAGGTCCCAGAGTTCTTGTCTGATTACCGGGATGTATTCGATGAGCCCAAGTCCAATGCCCTACCTCCGCATAGGGATTGTGATTGTGCTATCGATTTGATTCCTGGTAGTAAGTTTCCTAAGGGTCGACTGTTTAATTAATCTGTACCTGAGCACGCCGCTATGCGGAGTTACGTGAAGGAGTCTTTGGAGAAGGGTCATATTCGCCCGTCATCGTCGCCATTGGGAGCGGGTTTCTTTTTTGTGGCCAAGAAGGATGGTTCGCTGAGACCTTGTATTGATTACCGCCTTCTAAATAAAATTACGGTCAAATTTCAGTACCCCTTGCCGCTGCTGTCTGATTTGTTTGCTCGGATTAAGGGGGCTAGTTGGTTCACCAAGATAGATCTTCGTGGTGCGTATAATCTTGTGCGTATCAAACGGGGCGATGAATGGAAAACTGCATTTAATACGCCCGAAGGCCATTTTGAGTACCTGGTTATGCCATTCAGACTTTCTAATGCTCCATCAATGTTTCAGTCCTTCATGCATGACATCTTCCGAGAGTACCTGGACAAATTCCTGATTGTATACTTGGATGATATTTTGGTCTTCTCGGATGATTGGGAGTCTCATGTGAAGCAGGTCAGAATGGTGTTCCAGGTCCTGCGTGCTAATTCTTTGTTTGTGAAGGGGTCAAAGTGTCTCTTTGGTGTTCAGAAGATTTCATTTTTGGGGTTCATTTTTTCTCCTTCTACTATCGAGATGGACCCTGTTAAAGTTCAGGCCATTTATGATTGGACTCAGCCAACATCTCTGAAGAGTCTGCAGAAGTTCCTGGGCTTTGCTAATTTTTATCGTCACTTCATCGCTAATTTTTCTAGCATTGCTAAACCGTTGACTGATTTAAACAAGAAGGGTGCTGATGTGGTCAATTGGTCTTCTGCTGCTGTGGAAGCTTTTCAGGAGTTGAAGCGTCGTTTTTCTTCTGCCCCTGTGTTGTGCCAACCAGATGTTTCGCTTCCGTTCCAGGTCGAGGTTGATGCTTCCGAAATTGGAGCAGGGGCTGTTTAGTCGCAGAGAAGTTCTGATTGCTCGGTGATGAAACCATGCGCCTTCTTTTCCAGGAAATTTTTGCCTGCTGAGCGAAATTATGATGTTGGCAATCGAGAGTTGCTAGCCATGAAGTGGGCATTCGAGGAGTGGCGTCATTGGCTTGAAAGAGCTAAGCATCGCGTGGTGGTCTTGACTGATCACAAAAACTTGACTTATCTCGAGTCTGCCAAACGGTTGAATCCTAGACAGGCTCGTTGGTTGTTGTTTTTCTCCCGTTTTGACTTTGTGGTTTCGTACCTTCCGGGCTCTAAAAATGTGACGGCGGATGCCCTGTCTAGGAGTTTTGTGCCCGATTCTCCGGGTTTGTCTGAGCCGGCGGGTATTCTCAAAGAGGGGGTAATTTTGTCTGCCATCTCCCCTGATTTGCGGCGGGTGCTGCAAAAATTTCAGGCTAATAAACCTGACCGTTGCCCAGCGGAGAAACTGTTTGTCCCTGATAGGTGGACGAATAAAGTCATCTCTGAGGTTCATTGTTCGGTGTTGGCTGGTCATCCTGGAATCTTTGGTACCAGAGATTTGGTGGCTAGATCCTTTTGGTGGCCGTCTCTGTCGCGGGATGTGCGTTCTTTTGTGCAGTCCTGTGGGATTTGTGCTCGGGCTAAGCCCTGCTGTTCTCGTGCCAGTGGGTTGCTTTTGCCCTTGCCGGTCCCGAAGAGGCCTTGGACGCATATCTTTATGGATTTTATTTCGGATCTCCCCGTCTCTCAAAGAATGTCGGTCATTTGGGTGGTTTGTGATCGCTTCTCTAAGATGGTCCATTTGGTGCCCTTGTCTAAATTGCCTTCCTCCTCTGATTTGGTGCCATTGTTTTTTCAGCATGTGGTTCGTTTACACGGCATTCCAGAGAACATCGTTTCTGACAGAGGTTCCAAGTTTGTTTCGAGGTTTTGGCGAGCCTTTTGTGGTAGGATGGGCATTGATTTGTCTTTTTCTTCGGCTTTCCATCCTCAGACAAATGGCCAAACTGAACGAACCAATCAGACCTTGGAAACATATCTGAGATGTTTTGTTTCTGCTGATCAGGATGATTGGGTGTCCTTTTTGCCTTTGGCTGAGATCGCCCTTAATAATCGGGCCAGCTCGGTGTTAGGAGTCGAGTTTCCTCTGCTGCACAGGGGGAATCTCGATCCGTCTCCGCTGCGGTCTCCCATTCTCCTCCAGCCGCAGTGGAGCCTGCTCAGAAGGGACGTCGATCCCAGCGTCTCGCTCAGTCTGACTCTGTGAGAAGAGTTACTGCTGCTTCTCCAGCTTCCGCCTGTAAAGCCTATACTGGTCAGCAGCGAGTGGACTTCTCTGGGACTAAGTCCTTGTCTGCGCACACTGAGCATGCCCAGGGCAAGATCTCCCGTTGGAGATCGAGGGTCATGTGCTCAGACTCTGCAGCGCATTCTATTGGTCCTCTTGGCAGGTCTTGGAAGGGCAAAGTTTCTGTGGCCGCTTCATGTCCTGCAACTATATAAACTGCGCATGACCGCACGGCCATGCGCTAGTGTTCAATTTAATACGTGTGTTTGTTGTGAGTGCAAGTCGTTCTTTAAATACCCCTACCCTATTGTATGATTGTTCGCGTATGGAGTATGGCTGCTATCTAGCGCCCGACTTATCACTCAACGTGTCACACACGTGTCAGCGTCTACTGCTGTGACCGCCAGTGCGGCGCCACGCGCCAGTGTGCGCTTCCTGACCCACGTCTGGGTGCTTAGTGGTGCCTGCCAGCACGGCACAGTTCGCACTTCGGTGCCTTAATTATATAATTCCTTTCACACCCAGTAGCAGTGTAGTGCCAGCAAGGGTCTAATCGGACTACAATCCCTGTTGGGGTTTAGTTCGCTGACCACTTGCTCGCGCTCTATGTGCGGTACCGCGGTCCTGTGACGCAACAGGATCGCTTTCTTCACGCTGGGTGAGGTTTAACCCACGCGTGTATACTTTTGAATACCGCCATATTGTCTGTCATTTCCTAGCAGCAGGTTTCACCTGCACGGTGGACCCCGGACTGCGAACGCATCTATATCATATCTCTTGGTGCGTTCCGCCAGTCCTAACATTACACTAGCGCCAGGGTCTGGCTAGTGATGACAGACAAACAGCAATCTCTGCGGCATATCCAGCAGCTGGAGGGTAGGTTGGCGGCTCTTGAGAGCGCAACCTCAGCTGTGGATGTTACCGCAGTTGCTGTACAGGCTACCAGCGTGGCTACAGCTACTATGTCCATTGCCACCCCTGTTCCGACATTATCTCGCCTCCCGCTGCCAGAAAAATTTTCTGGTGATAGCAAGTTTTGTAGGGGATTTGTGAGTCAGTGCTCTATTCACCTCGAGCTCCTGGCTACACGTTTTCCCACAGAGCGGGCTATGGTGGGATTTGTTCTGTCTCTATTGTCGGACAGGGCGTTGGAATGGGCTACGCCGCTGTGGGAGCGTGGCGATCATGTGGTGCAGAGTGCTCCGCTGTTTCTGAGCGCTCTGAAACAGGTCTTTTTAGGACCTCAAGTCACCCATGATACTGCACTCCAATTGCTGGCATTAACTCAAGGTGAGTCCTTGGTCAGTCATTTTGCCGTCCAATTCCGCACCTTAGCATCTGAGCTGGATTGGTCGGATAAAGCTCTTATCCCCATATTTTGGAGGGGCTTGGCTGACCACGTAAAGGACGCTCTGGCCACTAGGGAGATTCCTGCCACACTGGAGGAGTTAATAACTGTCTCCACTCGAATTGACCTCCGTTTTAACGAGCGGAGGTTAGAGCGAGCCCAGTGTAGGCAGAGGTTTCGGCTGGCTCCTACTTTCGCCAAACCTCTGGAATTTCCGGTCCTGGTTCCTGAGTCACATGAGGCCAGGGAAGTGTCACAAGCAGGATCTAAGTCCCGGACCGCTTGTGCACTCAGGGTCTGTCATGTTTGCCAGCAGTCAGGACATCTAGCCACCAGATGTCCTCAGCGGTCGAGGAAACGTCAGCGTCTAGTGGTAGTAGGTGGAGGTACACTAGACACGGCGACGTTTGCCTCTAAGTTGTCCTTTAAGGGGACAATTACTATTGGCTCATTCTCCCACTCGGTAGAGCTCTGCGTGGATTCTGGGGTGGAGGGCAATTATATGTCTTCTGCCTTTGCCCAACGTCACGCAATACCCCTGGTTATGCTTGCTCAACCAGTAACGGTGCGAGTGGTGAATGGGTCGACATTGCCCTCACAGATAACACACCAGACCATCCCTTTTACTCTGTCCATGTCGCCATCTCATCAGGAGATAATTTTTCTGCTCGTCATTCCGGAAGGAATTGATGAGGTCCTGTTGGGAATACCTTGGCTACGGTACCACTCTCCTCATATCGAGTGGTCCTCAGGCAGAATTCTGGGTTGGGGTGAATCTTGTGGGGGTAGGTGTCAGAGGGAGTGCGTTCAGGTTGCTACTACTGAGGTACCCGCAGATCTATCCTCTCTCCCCAAGCAGTATTGGTCTTATGCAGACGTGTTCTCCAAAAAGGCGGCGGAGGTCCTTCCGCCTCATCGCCCCTATGACTGTCCTATTGATCTCTTGCCTGGTGCTGAGCCTCCCCGGGGTCGAGTTTATCCGCTATCTCTCCCGGAGACGGAGGCAATGTCACAGTACATCCAGGAAAATCTGGCAAGAGGATTCATTAGGAAGTCAGTGTCACCTGCAGGGGCAGGGTTCTTCTTCGTGCAGAAGAAGAATGGGGAATTGCGCCCATGCATAGACTACAGGGGCCTTAACGCCATCACCGTTAAGAATAAGTATCCTTTGCCCTTGATATCTGAGTTATTCGATAGACTTCGGGGAGCAAGGGTATTTACTAAATTAGATTTGCGGGGTGCTTACAACCTGATTCGCATCTGTGAGGGGGACAAATGGAAGACGGCCTTTAACACCAGGGATGGGCACTATGAATATCTGGTGATGCCCTTCGGGCTCTGTAATGCCCCAGCCGTTTTCCAAGACTTTGTGAACGATATCTTCCGGGATATGCTTTCCATTTCGGTCGTAGTCTATCTGGACGATATTCTTATCTACTCTCCAGATATTGACTCCCACCGGAGAGATGTTTGCAAAGTCTTCGACCTCCTACGGGCAAACTTCCTCTATGCCAAATTGGAGAAGTGTATGTTTGAGCAGGAGTTTTTACCTTTCCTGGGCTACATCATCTCTGCCCAGGGATTGGCTATGGATCCTGTCAAACTACAGGCAGTGATGGACTGGCAGGAACCCCATTCTCTGAAAGCGGTGCAGCGCTTTATGGGGTTCATAAATTACTATCGTCAGTTCATCCCCCACTTCTCAACCCTGGTAGCTCCCTTGGTATCCCTCACCAAGAAGGGAGCGAATCCTAAATCGTGGTCCGAAGAGGTCTCCAAGGCCTTCACTTCTATTAAGTCCCACTTTGCTAGCGCTCCCATCTTACATCGTCCCGATGTGGATAAGCCATTCCTAATGGAGGTGGATGCCTCTTCCGTTGGTGCAGGAGCAGTCCTCCATCAAAAGGATGCTCAAGGTCGGAAGCATCCATGCTTCTTCTTCTCAAAAACCTTCTCACCAGCGGAGAGAAATTACTCCATCGGGGATAGGGAGTTGCTGGCAATGAAGTTGGCCTTTTCGGAATGGAGACATCTCTTGGAGGGTGCTCGGTTCCCATTCCAAGTCTTCACGGACCACAAGAATTTGGTCTATTTACAGACAGCCCAGCGGCTGAATTCTCGTCAGGCCAGATGGTCCTTGTTTTTCTCCCGGTTCCACTTCACTCTACATTATCTCGCCGGGGAGAAGAACATTCGTGCTGACGCTCTCTCTCGCTCCCTGGTGTCAACTGTGGAGGAGGAGGACGAGTCTCGGCTCATTGTCCCTTCAGAGAGTCTGAGAACCGTAGCTCCGGTTTCGATTGAGTCTGTGCCTCCGGGCAAGACATTTGTCCCCATCAATTTGCGTCCGGAGGTTCTCTCGTGGGCTCATTCGTCCAGAGTGGGTGGACACTTTGGGGCAAAGAGGACATCTGATTTGTTGGCGAGAATGTATTGGTGGCCACATATGGTTCGTGACGTTGGAGACTACGTTCGGGCATGTGTCTCTTGTGCCAAAAATAAGTCTCTCCGTCAACGGCCAGCTGGGTTGTTATACCCTCTGCCGGTGGCAGACAGGCCCTGGGAGATGGTCGGGATGGACTTTGTGGTGGGTTTGCCCAAGTCACGTGGCTGTACTGTCATTTGGGTTATCACCGACCATTTTTCTAAAATGGTGCATTTGGTGCCGCTTCCCCGGCTACCTTCTGCACGGGCCTTGGCAGCATTGTTTGTTAAACACATCTTCCGTCTTCACGGTATGCCAGACAAAATTGTTAGTGACCGAGGTCCCCAGTTTGCGTCTCGGTTCTGGAGAGAGCTTTGTCGTCTTCTCAGCATTGAGTTGAATCTCTCTTCCGCATATCATCCCGAGACGAATGGGTTGGTAGAGAGGGCCAACCAGACCTTGGTCACATATCTGCGACATTTTGTCTCTGCTAAACAAGATGACTGGGCATCTTTGCTACCGTGGGCGGAGTTTGCTCTTAACAATGCTGTAGCTGACTCCACTGGACAGACCCCATTCCTCCTTAACTATGGTCAGCATCCGCGGGTACCTGTGCCCATGCCCGTGTCTTCCGCCGATTCCAGGGTGGCAGACTGGGCTGTGGAGGCACGGGACATTTGGGATCGCACTCAGGATGCCATTCGGGCTTCCAAGGAGAGAATGAGGTCCTCCGCCGATGTTCATCGGCGCACCGCTCCGACCTTTGCTCCTGGCGACTTGGTGTGACTCTCCGCCCGTAACATAAGGCTGCGAGTTGAGTCCACTAAGTTTGCGCCTCGCTACTTGGGTCCCTTCAAGGTTCTCGAACAGGTTAATCCTGTGGTCTACCGCCTGGCTCTTCCTCCACGCTTGGGTATCACCGACACCTTTCATGTGTCCCTCTTGTACATGTATACATGTCCCGTTTTTCCGAGTCATCTGCCGGGACATCGGGTTCGTCTACGGACGATTACGAGGTGAACGCTATTTTGGGGTGCAAGGTGGTACGCGGCAAAAAGTTCTATCTGGTGGATTGGAAGGGTTATGGTCCAGAGAACAGGTCATGGGAGCCTGCTGAAAACATTCGGGCCCCACAGCTCATTGCTGCCTTCGAACGTAGCGAGGCCCAAGGAGGGGGGGGGCCCTAGGAGGAGGGATAATGTTAGGAGTCGAGTTTCCTCTGCTGCACAGGGGGAATCTCGATCCGTCTCCGCTGCGGTCTCCCATTCTCCTCCAGCCGCAGTGGAGCCTGCTCAGCAGGGACATCGATCCCAGCGTCTCGCTCAGTCTGACTCTGTGAGAAGAGTTACTGCTGCTTCTCCAGCTTCTGCCTGTAAAGCCTATACTGGTCAGCAGCGAGTGGACTTCTCTGGGACTAAGTCCTTGTCTGCGCACACTGAGCATGCCCAGGGCAAGATCTCCCGTTGGAGATCGAGGGTCATGTGCTCAGACTCTGCAGCGCATTCTATTGGTCCTCTTGGCAGGTCTTGGAAGGGCAAAGTTTCTGTGGCCGCTTCATGTCCTGCAACTATATAAACTGCGCATGACCGCACGGCCATGCGCTAGTGTTCAATTTAATACGTGTGTTTGTTGTGAGTGCAAGTCGTTCTTTAAATACCCCTACCCTATTGTATGATTGTTCGCGTATGGAGTATGGCTGCTATCTAGCGCCCGACTTATCACTCAACGTGTCACACACGTGTCAGCATCTACTGCTGTGACCGCCAGTGCGGTGCCACGCGCCAGTGTGCACTTCCTGACCCACGTCTGGGTGCTTAGTGGTGCCTGCCAGCACGGCACAGTTCGCACTTCGGTGCCTTAATTATATAATTCCTTTCACACCCAGTAGCGGTGTAGTGCCAGCAAGGGTCTAATCGGACTACAATCCCTGTTGGGGTTTAGTTCGCTGACCACTTGCTCGCGCTCTATGTGCGGTACCGCGGTCCTGTGACGCAACAGGATCGCTTTCTTCACGCTGGGTGAGGTTTAACCCACGCGTGTATACTTTTGAATACCGCCATATTGTCTGTCATTTCCTAGCAGCAGGTTTCACCTGCACGGTGGACCCCGGACTGCGAACGCATCTATATCATCTCTCTTGGTGCGTTCCGCCAGTCTTAACACTTGGCTACTTTGGTTTCGTCGTTTTTCTGCAATTCTGGGTTCCACCCTCATTTCTCTTCAGGGCAGGTTGAGTCTTCGGACTGTCCTTGTGTGGATACTGTGGTGGATAGGTTGCAGCAGATTTGGACTCATGTAGTGGACAATCTGACTTTGTTCCAGGAGAAGGCTCAACGTTTCGCTAACCGCAGGCGCTGTGTGGGTCCCCGACTTCGTGTTGGGGATTTGGTTTGGTTGTCATCTCGTTATATTCCTATGAAGGTTTCCTCTCCTAAATATAAGCCTCGTTTCATTGGTCCATATAGGATTTCTGAGGTTCTTAATCCTGTGTCTTTTCGTTTGACTCTTCCGGCTTCTTTTTCCATCCATAACGTGTTCCATAGGTCATTGTTGCGGAGATACGTGGCACCTGTGGTTCCATCTATTGATCCTCCTGCTCCTATTTTGGTTGAAGGGGGATTGGAGTATATTGTGGAGAAGATTTTGGATTCTCGTGTTTCGAGACGGAAACTCCAGTATCTGGTTAAGTGGAAAGGTTATGGTCAGGAAGATAATTCCTGGGTCTTTTCCTCTGATGTCCATGCTGCCGATCTGGTTCGTGCCTTTCATGTGGCTCATCCTGGTCAGCCTGGGGGCTCTGGTGAGGGTTCGGTGACCCCTCCTCAAGGGGGGGGTACTGTTGTGAATTCTGTGGCCAAGCTCCCTCCTGTGGTCATGAGTGGTACTGCGGCTGGTTCTGTCTATAAGCTTCCTTTGGTGGATGAGAGTGGTACTGCGGCTTCTGAGTTTCCTTCCTCAGGTGATGAGGTTAAGTCGTTAGGTGCTGCTCTATTTAACTCCACCTGGTGCTTTGATCCTGGCCTCCAGTCAATGTTCTAGTATTGCTTTTGCTTCCTCCTGGATCGTTCCTGTGGCCTCTCTATCCTGCATAAGCTAAGTTCTGCTTGTGTTATTTTTGTTTGCTATATTTTCTGTCCAGCTTGCTATATTGGTTTTTCTTGCTTGCTGGAAGCTCTGAGACGCAGAGGGAGCACCTCCGTACCGTTAGTCGGTGCGGAGGGTCTTTTTGCCCCTCTGCGTGGTTGTTTGTAGGTTTTTGTGTTGACCGCAAAGCTATCTTTCTTAGCCTCGGTCTATTCAGTAAGTCGGGCCACACTTTGCTAAATCAATTTCATCTCTGTGTTTGTATTTCATCTTAACTCTCAGTCATTATATGTGGGGGGCTGCCTTTTCCTTTGGGGAATTTCTCTGAGGCAAGGTAGGCTTATTTTTCTATCTTCAGGGCTAGTTAGTTTCTCAGGCTGTGCCGAGTTGCATAGGGAGCGTTAGCCGCAATCCACGGCTACCTCTAGTGTGGTGTGTTAGGATTAGGGATTGCGGTCAGCAGAGGTTCCACGTCTCAGAGCTTGTCCTATGTTTTTGGTAAATGTCAGGTCACCTTGTGTGCTCTGAACTTCAAGGTCCATTGTGGTTCTGAATTACCTGTTCATAACAGGGTCCCCTGTTTCCCAGAGGGGGTCGAGCCACATCAAAGCATCTCCTCTTAGGTAGGTCATTAATTAAGAGTGTATGGATGACCCTGCTTCTAATTTTTGGAATGCTGTGCACTTAGTGCATAGCTTTAATGAGTCAAGGAGGACCATTACATAGGAATTTGAACAGAATGTGTATATATAATACGGGCTGTGTCTGTGTCTCTGAGTCCATGCTTTTTGGCACTTTTTCCTTCCTTCATAAATTACACCGACATTTCCAATTTTTTTAATAAAAATGTAAATTTTGGTTTATTTAAATGATTACTTTTTCAATAGTTTTTAAATTTAGTCATAAATACAAGTCATTATATAGTAAAACAGTTTTTTTTTACTTTTGAATGTTTTGTTGTCAGTCCTTAAAGTGGAGTAAAAGTGTGAGATGAGTTTCCAAGTACTTTAGTGCTCGCTCATCCCTACCACTTAGTCAATAATTGTCTAACAAGTGATTGGTTAGGGGAACATTTGTGACCATTTCTTGAGCATTGAGGCCAGAACTACAGGTATCAAGCACAAACCGGTGAAGTTATAGTAAATAGCAGAACAGGACCAGTAAAAGATACTCCTGGATGAGTATAATTTATTTTGATACTTTTTGGGGTGTTTTTAGCAAGACATTTTATCTACTAGACATTTATTTTATTGATAAACTGTTTTTATTACCTGTAGTTAATGAAAGCTTGTGCTTAAAGTCTTTGAAATCTTTGTCAAAAACCCAATATTTGGGCTCTGCATGGAATTATTCTTTGACCTTAACTAACACAAAGATCCATTGAGAGAAGTCTTTTCAGGTAATGTTAATAAATTAATTTAATATTTCCATTATTTATAATAAAGCACACAGGGCTGTGTTTGGGCCACAATAATCAGCAATGGGACCTCTGCACAGAATCATCCTCCTGGGGTAGATAAGATAATATAAAGGGCTCAGGATTTATATCTTTGTATATTTAAGTCAGACCATACAGATAACAGAGCACGCACGGGGTCTCCTTTTTCTCAGTCATTCCCTAGATCTTTCTAATATTGTCTCTAAATTCCAAGACTATTTATTTTCGAAAGCCTCAGAAAAAAAAAAATGTCAATTGATCATGAAATTGATTTTTATTGACTCTGATTTTTTGCATCCTGAAAAACTCATTTAACAAAATGAATTAAACTTGGCTGTAATGAAAGAACATTTGATCGTACATTGCACGTAGCAATAACCTTTACGATGTGTTCAAGTCTGTAGTTCACGATATAATTAAGGAGATAAATTAGAGAGTATAATAAGAAAGAATAAATGAAAAACACTCATGATTATAAAGGTAAGGTTGTAAATGTCATGTTTTATTACATCTGTCCTGAAAAGTCCCAGGTACTTATTGATGTTGCAGTTGTGGCCAATCCATGTGCTAAGTAGTTTCTTTTTACTGTAGATTTTCCTATAGCAAATTTTGCATTTCCAATTTTTCAAAATTTAACCAACGTTCTATGGCAGTAATGCAGTTCCAATTTTCCAGTTTAACCATTCTAAACAATCCAGAGAGCAGCTTTATATTTTCTTTGAATTGTTAAGTTATCTGGCACCTATTCACACTAGTAGGCATGTGTTGGTCAGTTTTTTTCTGTTTCCAGCTAAGTCGATCAGTTGATCACTGATTAATAACTCTCATGGTAAAGAAACCTTGTCTTCTGAGGATAGTAAAGATTTTTTGTCCTACAAGTTGAGGATGGCTTTTTAGTTGGGTTTACATTGAAAGGCTTTTCACCAAGACTACGGTGAAACCTCTGATGAAGACCACCACTCACTGTCAAGCTAGACTACATTCCCAAATCCCAAAGAATAATAACCATAAAGTGTAAACAAAATAAAATAATACCCTCCTCTTTGCTCACCTGTCCTGTCACAGCAGGGTATTTTCTGGGCCTCTATTTCATCCAGCCTCTTCTATCGTCTGGTGCCTGACTTCATGATGTATGCCACTTCAGGCAATCACTGGTCCTCAGGCAAAGCACGTCGTGGCTTTCTAACGTCAAATGTCTATTAGGCACTAAAAGTCCCACAGCAGAATAAATAGGCAGAAGAGAACATTGCCCAAAGGAGAAAGAAAGAGACTGGACAGTGTAGAGGATTGAATGGTGGTCATTTTCAATGGCAGGACAAGTCAGTAGCAAGGTAAGTATATATTTGTTAATTCCTGACCTCCTGGGCAAGGCAGATTGCAAAAAAAAAAACAGATTCCAGAGAATCCAAATTATTTGAAAAATTCAAGGTAAACTCATCTGTAGTGGCTATCTTACAGGGAATCTGTCCTCTCCAGACAAAGATTTTGCCTGCATACAGTATATATTGATAGCATACAGTACAGACCAAAGTTTGGACACACCTTCTCATTTAAAGATTTTTCTGTATTGTCATGACTATAAAAATTGTACATTAACACTGAAGGCATCAAAACTGTGAATTAACACATGTGGAAATATATACTTAACAAAAAGTGTGAAACAACTGAAATTATGTCTTGTATTCTAGGTTCTTCAAAGTAGCCACATTTTTTTCTTTGATGACTGCTTTGCACACTCTTGGCATTCTCTTGATGAGCTTCAAGAGGTAGTCACCGGGAATGGTCTTCCAACACTCTTGAAGGAGTTCCCAGAGATGCTTAGCACTTGTTGGCCCTTTTGCCTTCACTCTGCGGTCCAGCTCACCCCAAACCATCTCGATTGGGTTCAGGTCTGGTGACTGTGGAGGCCAGGTCATCTGGCGTAGCACCCCATCACTCTCCTTCTTGGTCAAATAGCCCTTACACAGACTGGAGGTGTGTTTGGGGTCATTGTCCTGTTGAAAAATAAATGATGGTCCAACTAAACGCAAACCAGATGGAATAGCATGCCGCTGCAAGATGCTGTGGTAGCCATGCTGGTTCAGTATGCCTTCAATTTTGAATAAATTCCCAACAGTGTCACCAGCAAAGCACCCCCACACCATCACACCTCCTCCGACATGCTTCACGGTGGCAACCAGGCATGTAGAGTCCATCTGTTCACCTTTTCTGCATCGCGCAAAGACACGGTGGTTGGAACAAAAGATCTCAAATTTGGACTCATCAGACCAAAGCACAGATTTCCACTGGTCTAATGTCCATTCCTTGTGTTCTTTAGCCCAAACAAGTCTCTTCTGCTTGTTGCCTGTCCTTAGCAGTGGTTTCCTATCAGCTATTTTACCATGAAGGCCTGCTGCACAAATTCTCCTCTAAACAGTTGTTGTAGAGATGTGTCTGCTGCTAGAAATCTGTGTGACATTGACCTGGTCTCTAATTTGAGCTGCTGTTAACCTGCGATTTCTGAGGCTGGGACTCAGATAAACTTATCCTCAGAAGCAGAGGTGACTCTTGGTCTTCCTTTCCTGCAGCGGTCCTCATGTGAGCCAGTTTCTTTGTAGCGCTTGATGGTTTTTGCCACTGCACTTGGGGACACTTTCAAAGTTTTCCCAATTTTTCGCACTGACTGACTTTAGTTTCTTAAAGTAATGATAGCCACTCGTTTTTCTTTACTTAGCTGCTTTTTTCTTTGCATAATACAAATTCTAACAGTCTATTCAGTAGGACTATCAGCAGTGTATCCACCAGACTTCTGCACAACACAACTGATGGTCTCATCCCCATTTATAAGGCAAGAAATCCCACTTAGTAAAGGGAACCTGTCACCTGAATTTGGCGGGACCGGTTTTCGGTCATATGGGCGGAGTTTTTGGGTGTTTGATTCACCCTTTCCTTACCCGCTGGCTGCATGCTGGCCGCAATATTGGATTGAAGTTCATTCTATGTCCTCCATAGTACATGCCTGTGCAAGGCAAGATTGCAAACCTGAAAATCTTATTTTGAATTTCAAGAAAAATGTTCAAGTTGTAGTATGGTTGTGCCTTATGATTAGGTTCTTGCCTCTAGTTATGTATTACCCTCTTTAATTTTAATGTCACCACAGATGTCTCTAATAGAACACAAGTGGCCGTGTTTGTATTGTCTGGACTGACTGATGATGACAAACTAAAAACTGTCCTCTTTATATTATTTGTTTTCATCTACCTTGTCACTATATTCTCAAACCTTGCCCTTGTGGCTATTTTTTACAACGCCTCTAACCTCCAGAATCCGATGTACTACTTTCTCAGTTACCTTTCATTGGTGGACATCTTCTATTCATCAACCATAACCCCTAAGATGCTTTCAGACCTTATATCTTTGAAGAAGACCATCTCTTTTGAAGGTTGTGCTCTCCAGTTCTTCTTCTTAGCCGGTTTGGCCACCATAGAAGCCTTTCTTCTCTCCACTTTGTCCTATGACCGCTATGTTGCCATCTGCCACCCTCTCCATTATGTCTCCATAATGACTAGGATGAAATGTCTATGTCTTGTTTTACTTTCCATCTCTTTTGGCTTCTTACAGTCCTGCATACAAACCAGCTGTGTTTTCAGTCTTCAGTTCTATGGGTCCTACCAAATTGACCACTTCTACTGTGATGCTCCTCTAATCCTCAGGTTGTCTTACTCAGAAACATCTACCTGTGACATAGTCACTTTCATTATAGTCAGTGCTTTGGGAATGGGTATATTGATGACTATTTTTCTGTCATACTTCTTAGTCATTCGCTCAATTTTACGTATACCATCAGCAGAGGGCAAGAAGAAAGCCTTCAGCACTTGTTCGTCACATCTCATATGTGTTGTGATGTACTTTGGAACCATATTTTTCACCTACCTGCATTCTCCTTCCAGTGTCTTATCCATACAAGACAAGGTTGCTTCTATTTTTTACACAGCAGTGATACCAATGCTGAACCCCTTTATATATAGTCTGAGGAACCAAGATGTGAAAAGGACCATCATATCATCAGTTCAGAAGCTGTTAGCAAACTGTATAAAATGTTCTTAAAAAAGAAAATTAACTCGTATCAATGTGTAAGGAAGTTTGAAGTCTGTTTAGAAGTGATCACTGTGAAACCCAGAGCACAAGAAGTGCGATCGGCACGACAATGGCTCCAACTTTACATAGTAACATAGTAACATAATTAGTGAGGCCGGAAAAAGACATTTGTCCATCCAGTTCAGCCTATATTCCATCATAATAAATCCCCAGATCTACGTCCTTCTACAGAACCTAATAATTGTATGATACAATATTGTTCTGCTCCAGGAAGACATCCAGGCCTCTCTTGAACCCCTCGACTGAGTTCGCCATCACCACCTCCTCAGGCAAGCAATTCCAGATTCTCACTGTCCTAACAGTAAAGAATCCTCTTTTATGTTGGTGGAAAAACCTTCTCTCCTCCAGACGCAAAGAATGCCCCCTTGTGCCCGTCACCTTCCTTGGTATAAACAGATCCTCAGCGAGATATTTGTATTGTCCCCTTATATACTTATACATGGTTATTAGATCGCCCCTCAGTCGTCTTTTTTCTAGACTAAATAATCCTAATTTCGCTAATCTATCTGGGTATTGTAGTTCTCCCATCCCCTTTATTAATTTTGTTGCCCTCCTTTGTACTCTCTCTAGTTCCATTATATCCTTCCTGAGCACCGTGCCCAAAACTGGACACAGTACTCCATGTGCGGTCTAACTAGGGATTTGTACAGAGGCAGTATAATGCTCTCATCATGTGTATCCAGACCTCTTTTAATGCACCCCATGATCCTGTTTGCCTTGGCAGCTGCTGCCTGGCACTGGCTGCTCCAGGTAAGTCTATCATTAACTAGGATCCCCAAGTCCTTCTCCCTGTCAGATTTACCCAGTGGTTTCCCGTTCAGTGTGTAATGGTGATATTGATTCCCTCTTCCCATGTGTATAACCTTACATTTATCATTGTTAAACCTCATCTGCCACCTTTCAGCCCAAGTTTCCAACTTATCCAGATCCATCTGTAGCAGAATACTATCTTCGCTTGTATTAACTGCTTTACATAGTTTTGTATCATCTGCAACATATCATTCATTCTCTGAGCTGAAATATCCTGCATGTCTATTGCTCCAGTCCCTGACAGCAAGCAGCTTGGATGGTATCTGAGTCATTCTATCTTCGGCATTGAATCCTGCATGTATCTATATATGTTAGTCATCCTATTATGCCTTTGTTTGTATTTATAGATATTTAACTCACTTTTGCATGTCCTTACTCAGAGAGATCACATAACTGTTTCAAAGTGGTTTATGATCCATGTAGACCTGGACATTTGTTTATCTGATCACTACATTTATTGTGTCCTGTTGTCTCAACTGAGTTAGATTGATTGCTAACGAGCTTTAACCCAAAAAAAAAAAAAAAAAGAGATCTAAGGGCTAGCCTTCTATAAATGTAGACTTAGCTTGGGGATGCATTCGTGCACTATTATTCGTGTTTTTTTTATTCAAAGTACTTTTTTTTCTCTACGTACTCGGCAGTTATAACATGGCAGTTAGACAGGGCAGGAGACAGGTAAGACAATCTAAATCTAATCCATATTCACTTGAAACAGCACAAATACCATATTTATTTGTATAATCTATATCCTGGCTGCTGCATTCACTCACATTCACCGCCCTCGCATTAACTCTTTACACTCCATCCATATCGGCCCCTCTGTCCTTCCCTCTCCTATGTATAGCACTCATGCTCTATTCACATTGCTTAACAGCACAGATCCATTCAGTCCCATCATCCAACACAAGAGACGCTCTCACAAATCACTTAACCATATGCTCACTCATTCTATCCTCCTTCTCCTAGTCGCTGGAGACATATCTCCAAACCCCGGCCCCCCATGTTATAGCCAGTCAAACCTCCCAATTGCTACACCCAGAAACCCCTCTAACCTTATTAATATTGCCTGCATGCCTGCTGTCTCTTTGAATTGTGCCCTTTGGAATTCTCGTTCTGTGTGTAATAAACTCCATTTCATTCATGACTTCTTCCTTTCTAATTCTCTTAATCTCCTGGCTCTTACTGAAACCTGGATGCAGCAGTCAGACACCACCGCTGCTGCTGCTCTTTCATATGGTGGACTACACTTTTCTCATACACCAAGATCAGACAACAGAGCAGGTGGAGGCGTTGATCTGCTCCTTTCACCCAAATGTACTTTCCAAGTTATCCCCCAAGTACCCTCACTTGTCTTCCCTTCCTTTGAGGTCCATGTGGTCAGACTCTACGTCCCCTTCTCCATGCGAGTGGCGGTGGTGTATCGTCCTCCTGGCCCCTCTCATCAGTTCCTGGATCACTTTGCCACCTGGCTTCCACACTTTCTCTCCTGTGACACCCCCACCCTCATCATGGGTGATTTCAACATCCCCATTGCTTCTCCCCTCTCCCCATCTGCTTCTCACCTTTTATCTCTAACCTCCTCTTTCGGCCTCTGGCAGCATACTAACTCTCCAACGCATGAAGATGGAAACTCCCTCGACTTGGTCTTCTCCCGGCTTTGCTCAGTGGATGATTTCACAAACTACCCCCTCCCGCTCTCTGACCACAACCTTCTTTCATTCTCTATCAAGAACTGCAATCCCGCTCAGGTCACCCCCACTTTCCACACTTATAGAAACATACAGGCCATTAACACCCAGAAACTTATGAAGAACTTGCGGTCCTCATTGGCCCCAATCTTCTCCATCTCATGTCCTGATTCTGCTCTGAAGCATTACAATGAAACCCTGCAAATTGCTCTGGATGAAGCTGCTCCTCCTATACATAAAAAAACTCGGCACAGACGGCAACAACCGTGGCACACGCTGCAAACACGTTTCCTGCAGCGGTGCTCCAGGTGCGCAGAACGTCTGTGGAGAAAATCTAATCTACCCGAAGATTTCATCCATTATAAGTTCATGCTAAAGACATACAATTCTGCCCTTCACCTCTTCAAACAAACCTACTTCAACACCCTCATCACCTCCCTGTCCAATAACCCTAAACGTCTCTTTGACACGTTCCAGTCCCTACTCAACCCAAGAGAGCAGGCCCCAACCACGGATCTCCGTGCTGACGATCTGGCCAATTACTTCAAAGAAAAAATTGACCACATTCGACAGGAAATCGTCTCCCAATCTCTTCATACCATGCACTGTCCTCCCTCCCCCACTGCATCTAGTTCACTCTCTGACTTTGAAGCAGTTACAGAAGAAGAAGTAAGCAGGCTACTTGCATCTTCTCGCCCGACCACTTGCACCAGTGACCCCATTCCGTCACATCTCCTCCAGTCCCTTTCCCCGGCTGTCACCTCTCACCTAACAAAAATATTCAACCTTTCCCTCACTTCCGGTATTTTTCCCTCCTCATTTATGCATGCCATCATACATCCATTACTTAAAAAACCATCCCTCGATCAAAACTGTGCCGCTAATTATAGACCTGTCTCTAATCTTCCCTTCATCTCTAGACTCTTCGAACGCCTGGTCCACTCCCGTCTTACCCGCTATCTCTCAGATAACTCTCTTCTCGACCCTCTTCAATCTGGCTTCCGCTCTTTACACTCTACTGAAACTGCCCTCACTAAAGTCTCTAATGACCTACTAACAGCTAAATCTAATGGTCACTACTCCATGCTAATTCTCTTGGATCTCTCCGCAGCATTCGATACTGTGGATCATCAGCTCCTCCTCACTATGCTCCGCTCCATCGGCCTCAAGGACACCGTTCTCTCCTGGTTCTCCTCCTATCTCTCTGACCGATCCTTCACTGTATGTTTTGCTGGTTCCTCCTCCTCTCACCTTCCCCTTACTGTTGGGGTTCCTCAAGGATCAGTCCTAGGCCCCCTCCTCTTTTCGTTGTATACTGCCCCTATTGGACAAACAATCAGTAGATTTGGTTTCCAGTACCATCTCTATGCTGACGACACCCAATTATACACTTCTGCTCCTGATATCACACCGACCTTTTTAGAAAACACCAGTGATTGTCTTACCGCTGTCTCTAACATCATGTCCTCCCTCTATCTGAAACTTAACCTGTCAAAAACTGAACTCCTCGTGTTCTCTCCCTCTACTAACCTACCTTTGCCTGACATTGCCATCTCTGTGTGCGGCTCCACCATTACTCCAAAGCAACATGCCCGCTGCCTTGGGGTCATCCTTGATTCTGACCTTTCATTCACCCCCCACATCCGATCACTGGCTCGCTCTTCTTACCTGCATCTCAAAAACATTTCTAGAATTCGCCCTTTTCTTACTTTCGACTCTGCAAAAACTCTTACTGTTTCACTTATTCATTCTCGTCTGGACTATTGCAACTCTCTACTAATCGGCCTCCCTCTTACCAAACTCTCCACGCTCCAATCTGTCCTGAATGCTGCTGCCAGGATCATATTCCTCACCAACCGTTACACCGATGCCTCTACCTTGTGCCAGTCATTACACTGGCTACCCATCCACTCCAGAATCCAGTACAAAACTATTACCCTCATCCACAAAGCACTCCATGGCTCAGCACCACCCTACATCTCCTCCCTGGTATCAGTCTACCACCCTACCCGTGCCCTCCGCTCCGCTAATGACCTCAGGTTAGCATCCTCAATAATCAGAACCTCCCACTCCCGTCTCCAAGACTTTACACGTGCTGCGCCGATTCTTTGGAATGCACTACCTAGGTTAATACGATTAATCCCCAATCCCCACAGCTTTAAGCGTGCCCTAAAAACTAATTTGTTCAGACTGGCCTACCGCCTCAACGCATTAATCTAAGTATCCCTGTGTGGCCTATTTATAATTAAAAAAAAAAACAATCAGGTTCCTCGCATCATGTTCTCATTCACTTTATGCAGTTAATAGCCCACTGTGTCAGTACTGCTACATACTTAGGCAGGTAACTGGTTCATGCAGCTTTACATGAACACCTGAGCCTTACATGATGGCCGGTCCAAATAACTAAAGCAATTGTTACCATCCCCCTCTCGTGTCTTCCCTTTTCCTCATAGTTTGTAAGCTTGCGAGCAGCAGGGCCCTCATTCCTCCTGGTATCTGTTTGAACTGTATTTCTGTTATGCTGTAATGTCTATTGTCTGTACAAGTCCCCTCTATAATTTGTAAAGCGCTGCGGAATATGTTGGCGCTATATAAATAAAAATTATTATTATTATTAAATATCGATATTTTACTGTGTAAACCTTCTACCAGATCATTAATGAATATGTTGAAGAGAACAGGTCCCAATACTGACCCCTGCGGTACCCCACTGGTCACAGCGACCCAGTTAGAGACTATACCATTTATAACCACCCTCTGCTTTCTATCACTAAGCCAGTTACTAACCCATTTACACACATTTTCCCCCAGACCAAGCATTCTCATTTTGTGTACCAACCTCTTGTGCGGCACGGTATCAAACGCTTTGGAAAAATCGAGATATACCACGTCCAATGACTCACCGTGGTCCAGCCTATAGCTTACCTCTTCATAAAAACTGATTAGATTGGTTTGACAGGAGCGATTTCTCATAAACCCATGCTGATATGGAGTTAAACAGTTATTCTCATTGAGATAATCCAGAATAACATCCCTCAGAAACCCTTCAAATATTTTACCAACAATAGAGGTTAGACTTACTGGCCTATAATTTCCAGGTTCACTTTTAGAGCCCTTTTTGAATATTGGCACCACATTTGCTATGCGCCAGTCCTGCAGAACAGACCCCGTCGCTATAGAGTCCCTAAAATTTAGAAAAAATGTTTTTGGAAATTTGCAGCTTAGGACAAGGAACACATTTATAACATTAAAAATCTTTCAATATCAAATGTATAGTATTGGAGTAGATTTATCGATTATGTTTTGGTAGTATTTTCTGGTACTGATGAACAGTTTAATGAATTCATAAAATAAATCAATTGTAATAATATAAATATGGAATTTCTAGAACAATTTAGGGATAATCTGGTGGAATACTTACCGTATATACGCGAGTATAAGCCGACCCGAGCATAAGCCGACCCCCCTAATTTTGCCACAAAAAACTGGGAAAACCTATTGACTCGAGTATAAGCCTAGGGTGGAAATGCAGCATTTACTGGTGAATTTCAAAAATAAAAATAGATCATTATTTCCCCATAGATCTGCCATATAGTGCTCGGCACCGTTCATACTGCCCCATATCTGTGACCCATATAGTGCTGTGCACCGTTCATACTGTCCCATATCTGTGCCCCATATAGTGCTGTGCACCGTTCATACTGCCCCATATCTGTGACCCATATAGTGCTCTGCACCGTTCATACTGTCCCATATCTGTGCCATATAGTGCTTTGCACCGTTCATATTGCCCCATATCTGTGCCATATAGTGCTCTGCACCGTTCATATTGCCCCATATCTGTGCCCCATATATGCTCTGCACCGTTCATATTGCCCCATATCTGTGCCCCATATAGTGCTCTGCACCGTTCATATTGCCCCATATCTGTGCCCCATATATGCTCTGCACCGTTCATATTGCCCCATATCTGTGCCCCATATAGTGCTCTGCACCGTTCATATTGCCCCATATCTGTGCCCCATATAGTGCTCTGCACCATTCATATTGCCCCATATCTGTGCCATATAGTGCTCTGCACCGTTCATACTGTCCCATATCTGTGCCAGATATAGTGCTCTGCACCGTTCATACTGCCCCATATCTGTGCCATATAGTGCTCAGCACCGTTCATACTGTCCCATATCTGTGCCCCATATAGTGCTCTGCACCGTTCATACTGTGTTAGGGCTAGCGGAACGCACCAAATAATGATACAGATAGAGTATGGTGCGTTCGCAGCCCGGGGTCCACCGTGCAGAGATGGAACCTGCTGCCAAGTAATGACGGACTATATGGCGGTACTCATAAGTATACACACGTGGGTTAAACTTCACCCAGCGTGAAGGAAGCGATCCTGTTGCGTCACAGGATCGCGGTACCGCACATAGAGTGCGAGCAAGTAGTCAGCGAACTCAACCCCAACTAGGATTGAAGTCTGATTAGACCCTTGCTGGCACAACACCGCAACTGGGTGTGTAAGGAAGCTAAATAGCAATATTAGGGCACAAGAGTGCATGCGGTGCCGCACTGACGAACGCCACTAACCACCCAGGCTTGGGTAAGGAAAGCACAGAGGAAGCGCACGGCGCCGTACTGGCGGTCACAGCAACTGGACGCTGTACTGTGTGATTCGTGCTGTAGGATAAGTCGGGCGCTAGATAGCAACCATACACCTTCCGCGAACAGACATTCAATAGGGAAGGGGTATCCAAGGACGACTTGCACTCACAACAAACACACATATGCAAATGTACACTAGCGCATGGCCGTGCGGTCATGCGCAGTTTATATAGTTGCAGCACAGGAAGTGGCTACAGAAACTTTGCCCTTCCAAGACCTGCCAAGAGGACCAATGGAATGTGCTGCAGAACCTGAGCACATGACCCTCGATCTCCAACGGGAGATCTTGCCCTGGGCATGCTCAGTGTGTGCAGACAAGGACTTAGTCCCAGAGAAGTCCGCTCGCTGCTGACCAGCACTGGCTTTAATGGCAGAAGCTGAAGAAGCAGCAGTAACTCTCTGTACAGAGTGAGACTGAGCAAGACGCTGGGACCGACGTCCCTGCTGAGCAGGCTCCACTGCGGCTGGATAAGAATGGGAGACCGCAGCGGAGATGGCTCGAGATTCCCCCTGTGCAGAAGCGGGAACTCGAGACCTAACATACTGTCCCATATCTGTGCCCCATATAGTGCTCTGCACCGTTCATACTGCCCCATATCTGTGCCCCATATAGTGCTGTGCACCGTTCATACTGCCCCATATCTGTGACCCATATAGTGCTCTGCACCGTTCATACTGCCCCATATCTGTGCCAGATATAGTGCTCTGCACCCTTCATACTGCCCCATATCTGTGCCATATAGTGCTCTGCACCGTTCATACTGCCCCATATCTGTGCCATATAGTGCTCTGCACCGTTCATACTGCCCCATATCTGTGACCCATATAGTGCTCTGCACCGTTCATACTGCCCCATATCTGTGCCAGATATAGTGCTCTTCACCCTTCATACTGCCCCATATCTGTGCCATACAGTGCTCTGCACCGTTCATACTGCCCCATATCTGTGCCATATAGTGCTCTGCACCGTTCATACTGCCCCATATCTGTGACCCATATAGTGCTCTGCACCGTTCATACTGCCCCATATCTGTGCCATATAGTGCTCTGCACCCTTCATACTGCCCCATATCTGTGCCATATAGTGCTCTACACCGTTCATACTGCCCCATATCTGTGCCATATAGTGCTCTGCACCGTTCATACTGTCCCATATCTGTGCCCCATATAGTGCTCTGCACCGTTGATACTGCCCCATACGGTGCTCTGCACCGTTCATATTTCCATATAGATGCTCCACATAAATCTGTGCCGCTGCTGCAATAAAAAAAAAAAAAGCCATACTCACCTCTCTTGATTGCAGCTCCCGGCGTCTCGTGCCGGCGTCCGGTCCCAGCGTCTCTCTGCTCTGACTGATCAGGCAGAGGGCGCCGCTCACACTATATGCGTCATCGCGCCCTCTGACCTGCACAGTCAGAGCGCAGAGACGCCGGGAAGATGGAGCGGCGCCCGGCGTGTGGAATGGGGACAGGTAAATATGACATATTTACCTGGTCCCGACGTCCGGCTCCCTCTGCCTGTCCCACGGTCTTCGGTGCCGCAGCCTCTTCCTCTATCAGCGGTCACCGGCACCGCTGATTAGAGAAATGAATAGGCGGCTCCACCCCTATGGGAGGTGGAGCCGCCTATTCATTTCTCTAATGAGCGGTGCCAGTGACCGCTGAACAGGGGAAGAGCTGCAGCACCGAAGACCGTGGGACGGCAGGGGGAGCGCCAGGATCGCTGGAAGCAGGTAAGTATGCCTCAGCGCCCTCTCCCCCTCACCCGCCGACCCTGCCACCCACCTTGACTCGAGTATAAGCCGAGAGGGGCACTTTCAGCCCAAAAATTTGGGCTGAAAATCTCGGCTTATACTCGAGTATATACGGTACATGTCAGAACTGAAATAAAGGATTCAATTATTATTACCAGTGTTTTTCAAAAATGCCTACAGTTGTAAATGTTTTGCTACACATTAACAGTTACCATCCGGAATAAGTGAAATGATCCCTAAAGTATGGCCAGCTCTCATGACTGAGGATCGTTAATAGTCCATAAGGGTTCTTCCTGGAAACACTGGAGCTAGCAAATAGGTTAAGTGAAAGGTTATATAATAATGCAATTATGAATGCATTTAAAAGAGCTCAAAATCAAGATCATAGATACATAGAGGAGGACAAAAAAGAAAGAAAATCTAGAGATTAAAATTGTCTTTTGAATATAGTCCACTGGCAGCTCAAATTAAAACTGCAAATTATAAGCATTGACGTCTAATAGAAGCAGATTCAGACTAAATTTCATCCCATTATACCCTTCCATAGATACCGTATATACTCGAGTATAAGCCGACCCGAGTATAAGCCGACCCCCCTAATTTTGCCACAAAAAGCTGGGAAAACTTATTGACTCGAGTATAAGCCTAGGGTGGAAATGCAGCATTTACCGGTGAATTTCAAAAATAAAAATAGATGCTCCATACCGTTCATTATTGCCCCATAGATGCTCCATAAACTGTGCTATATAGAATGCTCTGCACCGTTGATTATGGCCCCATAGGTGCTCCTTATAATGCTGTGCCCCATATATGCTCTGCACCTTTATGGCCCCATAGGTGCTCCTTAGAATGCTGTGCCCCATATATGCTCTGCACCTTTATGGCCCCATAGGTGCTCCTTATAATGCTGTGCCCCATATATGCTCTGCACCTTTATGGCCCCATAGGTGCTCCTTATAATGCTGTGCCCCATATATGCTCTGCACCTTTATGGCCCCATAGGTGCTCCTTATAATGCTGTGCCCCATATATGCTCTGCACCTTTATGGCCCCATAGGTGCTCCTTATAATGCTGTGCCCCATATATGCTCTGCACCTTTATGGCCCCATAGGTGCTCCTTATAATGCTGTGCCCCATATATGCTCTGCACCTTTATGGCCCCATAGGTGCTCCTTATAATGCTGTGCCCCATATATGCTCTGCACCTTTATTGCCCCATAGGTGCTCCTTATAATGCTGTGCCATATATGCTCTGCACCTTTATGGCCCCATAGGTGCTCCTTATAATGCTGTGCCCCATATATGCTCTGCACCTTTATGGCCCCATAGGTGCTCCTTATAATGCTGTGCCCCTTATATGCTCTGCACCTTTATGGCCCCATAGGTGCTCCTTAAAATGCTGTGCCCCTTATATGCTCTGCACCTTTATGGCCCCATAGGTGCTCCTTATAATGCTGTGCCCCATATATGCTCTGCACCTTTATGGCCCCATAGATGCTCCTTATAATGCTGTGCCCCATATATGCTCTGCACCTTTATGGCCCCATAGGTGCTCCTTAGAATGCTGTGCCCCTTATATGCTCTGCACCTTTATGGCCCCATAGATGCTCCTTATAATGCTGTGCCCCATATATGCTCTGCACCTTTATGGCCCCATAGATGCTCCTTATAATGCTGTGCCCCATATATGCTCTGCACCTTTATGGCCCCATAGATGCTCCTTATAATGCTGTGCCCCATATATGCTCTGCACCTTTATGGCCCCATAGGTGCTCCTTATAATGCTGTGCCCCATATATGCTCTGCACCTTTATGGCCCCATAGGTGCTCCTTATAATGCTGTGCCCCTTATATGCTCTGCACCTTTATGGCCCCATAGGTGCTCCTTATAATGCTGTGCCCCATATATGCTCTGCACCTTTATGGCCCCATAGGTGCTCCTTATAATGCTGTGCCCCATTTATGCTCTGCACCTTTATGGCCCCATAGGTGCTCCTTAGAATGCTTTGCCCCTTATATGCTCTGCACCTTTATGGCCCCATAGGTGCTCCTTATAATGCTGTGCCCCTTATATGCTCTGCACCTTTATGGCCCCATAGATGCTCCTTATAATGCTGTGCCCCATATATGCTCTGCACCTTTATGGCCCCATAGATGCTCCTTATAATGCTGTGCCCCATATATGCTCTGCACCTTTATGGCCCCATAGGTGCTCCTTATAATGCTGTGCCCCTTATATGCTCTGCACCTTTATGGCCCCATAGGTGCTCCTTATAATGCTGTGCCCCTTATATGCTCTGCACCTTTATGGCCCCATAGATGCTCCTTATAATGCTGTGCCCCATATATGCTCTGCACGTTTATGGCCCCATAGGTGCTCCTTATAATGCTGTGCCCCATATATGCTCTGCACCGTTGATTATGGCCCCATAGGTGCTCCTTATAATGCCGTGCCCCATATATGCTCTGCACCTTTATGGCCCCATAGGTGCTCCTTATAATGCTGTGCCCCTTATATGCTCTGCACCTTTATGGCCCCATAGATGCTCCTTATAATGCTGTGCCCCATATATGCTCTGCACCGTTGATTATGGCCCCATAGGTGCTCCTTATAATGCCGTGCCCCATATATGCTCTGCACCTTTATGGCCCCATAGGTGCTCCTTATAATGCTGTGCCCCATATATGCTCTGCACCTTTATGGCCCCATAGGTGCTCCTTATAATGCTGTGCCCCATATATGCTCTGCACCTCTATGGCCCCATAGATGCTCCTTATAATGCTGTGCCCCATATATGCTCTGCACCTTTATGGCCCCATAGATGCTCCTTATAATGCTGTGCCCCTTATATGCTCTGCACCTTTATGGCCCCATAGGTGCTCCTTATAATGCGGTGCCCCATATATGCTCTGCACCTTTATGGCCCCATAGATGCTCCTTATAATGCTGTGCCCCTTATATGCTCTGCACCTTTATGGCCCCATAGGTGCTCCTTATAATGCTGTGCCCCTTATATGCTCTGCACCTTTATGGCCCCATAGGTGCTCCTTATAATGCTGTGCCCCTTATATGCTCTGCACCTTTATGGCCCCATAGGTGCTCCTTATAATGCTGTGCCCCTTATATGCTCTGCACCTTTATGGCCCCATAGGTGCTTCTTATAATGCTGTGCCCCATATATGCTCTGCACCTTTATGGCCCCATAGGTGCTCCTTATAATGCTGTGCCCCTTATATGCTCTGCACCTTTATGGCCCCATAGGTGCTCCTTATAATGCTGTGCCCCTTATATGCTCTGCACCTTTATGGCCCCATAGGTGCTCCTTATAATGCTGTGCCCCATATATGCTCTGCACCTTTATGGCCCCATAGGTGCTCCTTATAATGCTGTGCCCCTTATATGCTCTGCACCTTTATGGCCCCATAGGTGCTTCTTATAATGCTGTGCCCCATATATGCTCTGCACCTTTATGGCCCCATAGGTGCTCCTTATAATGCTGTGCCCCTTATATGCTCTGCACCTTTATGGCCCCATAGGTGCTCCTTATAATGCTGTGCCCCTTATATGCTCTGCACCTTTATGGCCCCATCGGTGCTCCTTATAATGCTGTGCCCCATATATGCTCTGCACCTTTATGGCCCCATCGGTGCTCCTTATAATGCTGTGCCCCATATATGCTCTGCACCTTTATGGCGCCATAGGTGCTCCTTATAATGCTGTGCCCCATATATGCTCTGCACCTTTATGGCGCCATAGGTGCTCCTTAGAATGCTGTGCCCCATATATGCTCTGCACCTTTATGGCCCCATAGGTGCTCCTTATAATGCTGTGCCCCTTATATGCTCTGCACCTTTATGGCGCCATAGGTGCTCCTTATAATGCTGTGCCCCTTATATGCTCTGCACCTTTATGGCCCCATAGATGCTCCTTATAATGCTGTGCCCCATATATGCTCTGCACCTTTATGGCCCCATAGATGCTCCTTATAATGCTGTGCCCCATATATGCTCTGCACCTTTATGGCCCCATAGATGCTCCTTATAATGCTGTGCCCCATATATGCTCTGCACCTTTATGGCCCCATAGGTGCTCCTTATAATGCTGTGCCCCTTATATGCTCTGCACCTTTATGGCCCCATAGGTGCTCCTTATAATGCTGTGCCCCTTATATGCTCTGCACCTTTATGGCCCCATAGGTGCTCCTTATAATGCTGTGCCCCTTATATGCTCTGCACCTTTATGGCCCCATAGGTGCTCCTTATAATGCTGTGCCCCTTATATGCTCTGCACCTTTATGGCCCCATAGATGCTCCTTATAATGCTGTGCCCCTTATATGCTCTGCACCTTTATGGCCCCATAGATGCTCCTTATAATGCTGTGCCCCTTATATGCTCTGCACCTTTATGGCCCCATAGATGCTCCTTATAATGCTGTGCCCCTTATATGCTCTGCACCTTTATGGCCCCATAGATGCTCCTTATAATGCTGTGCCCCTTATATGCTCTGCACCTTTATGGCCCCATAGATGCTCCTTATAATGCTGTGCCCCTTATATGCTCTGCACCTTTATGGCCCCATAGATGCTCCTTATAATGCTGTGCCCCATATATGCTCTGCACCTTTATGGCCCCATAGGTGCTCCTTATAATGCTGCGCCCCATATATGCTCTGCACCTTTATGGCCCCATAGGTGCTCCTTATAATGCTGTGCCATATATGCTCTGCACCTTTATGGGCCCATAGGTGCTCCTTATAATGCTGTGCCCCTTATATGCTCTGCACCTTTATGGCCCCATAGGTGCTCCTTATAATGCTGTGCCCCATATATGCTCTGCACCTTTATGGCCCCATAGGTGCTCCTTATAATGCTGTCCCCCATATATGCTCTGCACCTTTATGGCCCCATAGGTGCTCCTTATAATGCTGTACCCCTTATATGCTCTGCACCTTTATGGCCCCATAGATGCTCCTTACAATGCTGTGCCCCATATATGCTCTGCACCTTTATGGCCCCATAGGTGCTCCTTATAATGCTGTGCCCCATATATGCTCTGCACCTTTATGGCCCCATAGGTGCTCCTTATAATGCTGTGCCCCTTATATGCTCTGCACCTTTATGGCCCCATAGGTGCTCCTTATAATGCTGTGCCCCATATATGCTCTGCACCTTTATGGCCCCATAGGTGCTCCTTATAATGCTGTGCCCCTTATATGCTCTGCACCTTTATGGCCCCATAGGTGCTCCTTATAATGCCGTGCCCCTTATATGCTCTGCACCTTTATGGCCCCATAGATGCTCCTTATAATGCTGTGCCCCTTATATGCTCTGCACCTTTATGGCCCCATAGATGCTCCTTATAATGCTGTGTCCCATATATGCTCTGCACCTTTATGGCCCCATAGGTGCTCCTTATAATGCCGTGCCCCTTATATGCTCTGCACCTTTATGGCCCCATAGATGCTCCTTATAATGCTGTGTCCCATATATGCTCTGCACCTTTATGGCCCCATAGGTGCTCCTTATAATGCTGTGCCATATATGCTCTGCACCTTTATGGGCCCATAGGTGCTCCTTATAATGCTGTGCCATATATGCTCTGCACCTTTATGGGCCCATAGGTGCTCCTTATAATGCTGTGCCCCTTATATGCTCTGCACCTTTATGGCCCCATAGGTGCTCCTTATAATGCCGTGCCCCATATATGCTCTGCACCTTTATGGCCCCATAGGTGCTCCTTATTATGCTGTGCCCCTTATATGCTCTGCACCTTTATGGCCCCATAGGTGCTCCTTATAATGCTGTGCCATATATGCTCTGCACCTTTATGGGCCCATAGGTGCTCCTTATAATGCTGTGCCCCTTATATGCTCTGCACCTTTATGGCCCCATAGGTGCTCCTTATAATGCTGTGCCCCATATATGCTCTGCACCTTTATGGCCCCATAGGTGCTCCTTATAATGCTGTCCCCCATATATGCTCTGCACCTTTATGGCCCCATAGGTGCTCCTTATAATGCTGTACCCCTTATATGCTCTGCACCTTTATGGCCCCATAGATGCTCCTTACAATGCTGTGCCCCATATATGCTCTGCACCTTTATGGCCCCATAGGTGCTCCTTATAATGCTGTGCCCCATATATGCTCTGCACCTTTATGGCCCCATAGGTGCTCCTTATAATGCTGTGCCCCTTATATGCTCTGCACCTTTATGGCCCCATAGGTGCTCCTTATAATGCTGTGCCCCATATATGCTCTGCACCTTTATGGCCCCATAGGTGCTCCTTATAATGCTGTGCCCCTTATATGCTCTGCACCTTTATGGCCCCATAGGTGCTCCTTATAATGCCGTGCCCCTTATATGCTCTGCACCTTTATGGCCCCATAGATGCTCCTTATAATGCTGTGCCCCTTATATGCTCTGCACCTTTATGGCCCCATAGATGCTCCTTATAATGCTGTGTCCCATATATGCTCTGCACCTTTATGGCCCCATAGGTGCTCCTTATAATGCCGTGCCCCTTATATGCTCTGCACCTTTATGGCCCCATAGATGCTCCTTATAATGCTGTGCCATATATGCTCTGCACCTTTATGGCCTCATAGGTGCTCCTTATAATGCTGTGTCCCATATATGCTCTGCACCTTTATGGCCCCATAGGTGCTCCTTATAATGCCGTGCCCCTTATATGCTCTGCACCTTTATGGCCCCATAGATGCTCCTTATAATGCTGTGTCCCGTATATGCTCTGCACCTTTATGGCCCCATAGGTGCTCCTTATAATGCCGTGCCCCTTATATGCTCTGCACCTTTATGGCCCCATAGATGCTCCTTATAATGCTGTGTCCCATATATGCTCTGCACCTTTATGGCCCCATAGGTGCTCCTTATAATGCCGTGCCCCTTATATGCTCTGCACCTTTATGGCCCCATAGGTGCTCCTTATAATGCTGTGCCCCTTATATGCTCTGCACCTTTATGGCCCCATAGGTGCTCCTTATAATGCCGTGCCCCTTATATGCTCTGCACCATTATGGCCCCATAGATGCTCCTTATAATGCTGTGCCCCATATATGCTCTGCACCTTTATGGCCCCATAGATGCTCCTTATAATGCTGTGCCCCTTATATGCTCTGCACCTTTATGGCCCCATAGATGCTCCTTATAATGCTGTGCCCCTTATATGCTCTGCACCTTTATGGCCCCATAGATGCTCCTTATAATGCTGTGCCCCTTATATGCTCTGCACCTTTATGGCCCCATAGATGCTCCTTATAATGCTGTGTCCCATATATGCTCTGCACCTTTATAGCCCCATAGGTGCTCCTTATAATGCTGTGCCCCATATATGCTCTGCACCTTTATGGCCCCATAGATGCTCCTTATAATGCTGTGCCCCATATATGCTCTGCACCTTTATGGCCCCATAGGTGCTCCTTAGAATGATGTGCCCCTTATATGCTCTGCACCTTTATGGCCCCATAGATGCTCTTTATAATGCTGTGCCCCTTATATGCTCTGCACCTTGATGGCCCCATAGGTGCTCCTTATAATGCTGTGCCCCTTATATGCTCTGCACCTTTATGGCCCCATAGATGCTCCTTATAATGCTGTGCCCCTTATATGCTCTGCACCTTTATGGCCCCATAGGTGCTCCTTATAATGCTGTGCCCCATATATGCTCTGCACCTTTATGGCCCCATAGATGCTCCTTATAATGCTGTGCCCCTTATATGCTCTGCACCTTTATGGCCCCATAGATGCTCCTTATAATGCTGTGCCCCATATATGCTCTGCACCTTTATGGCCCCATAGGTGCTCCTTATAATGCTGTGCCCCTTATATGCTCTGCACCTTTATGGCCCCATAGATGCTCCTTAGAATGCTGTGCCCCTTATATGCTCTGCACCTTTATGGCCCCATAGATGCTCTTTATAATGCTGTGCCCCTTATATGCTCTGCACCTTTATGGCCCCATAGGTGCTCCTTATAATGCTGTGCCCCTTATATGCTCTGCACCTTTATGGCCCCATAGATGCTCCTTATAATGCTGTGCCCCTTATATGCTCTGCACCTTTATGGCCCCATAGGTGCTCCTTATAATGCTGTGCCCCTTATATGCTCTGCACCTTTATGGCCCCATAGATGCTCCTTATAATGCTGTGCCCCTTATATGCTCTGCACCTTTATGGCCCCATAGGTGCTCCTTATAATGCTGTGTCCCATATATGCTCTGCACCTTTATGGCCCCATAGGTGCTCCTTATAATGCTGTGCCCCATATATGCTCTGCACCATTATGGCCCCATAGATGCTCCTTATAATGCTGTGCCCCTTATATGCTCTGCACCTTTATGGCCCCATAGGTGCTCCTTATAATGCTGTGTCCCATATATGCTCTGCACCTTTATGGCCCCATAGGTGCTCCTTATAATGCTGTGCCCCATATATGCTCTGCACCTTTATGGCCCCATAGGTGCTCCTTATAATGCTGTGCCATATATGCTCTGCACCTTTATGGCCCCATAGGTGCTCCTTATAATGCTGTGCCCCATATATGCTCTGCACCTTTATGGCCCCATAGGTGCTCCTTATAATGCTGTGCCATATATGCTCTGCACCTTTATGGCCCCATAGGTGCTCCTTATAATGCTGTGTCCCATATATGCTCTGCACCTTTATGGCCCCATAGGTGCTCCTTATAATGCTGTGCCCCTTATATGCTCTGCACCTTTATGGCCCCATAGGTGCTCCTTATAATGCTGTGCCCCATATATGCTCTGCACCTTTATGGCCCCATAGGTGCTCCTTATAATGCTGTGCCCCATATATGCTCTGCACCTTTATGGCCCCATAGATGCTCCTTATAATGCTGTGCCCCATATATGCTCTGCACCTTTATGGCCCCATAGATGCTCCTTATAATGCTGTGCCCCATATATGCTCTGCACCTTTATGGCCCCATAGATGCTCCTTATAATGCTGTGCCCCTTATATGTTCTGCACCTTTATGGCCCCATAGGTGCTCCTTATAATGCTGTGCCCCATATATGCTCTGCACCTTTATGGCCCCATAGGTGCTCCTTATAATGCTGTGTCCCATATATGCTCTGCACCTTTATGGCCCCATAGGTGCTCCTTATAATGCTGTGCCCCTTATATGCTCTGCACCTTTATGGCCCCATAGGTGCTCCTTAGAATGCTGTGCCCCTTATATGCTCTGCACCTTTATGGCCCCATAGGTGCTCCTTATAATGCTGTGCCCCATATATGCTCTGCACCTTTATGGCCCCATAGGTGCTCCTTATAATGCTGTGCCCCTTATATGCTCTGCACCTTTATGGCCCCATAGGTGCTCCTTATAATGCTGTGCCCCTTATATGCTCTGCACCTTTATGGCCCCATAGGTGCTCCTTATAATGCTGTGCCCCTTATATGCTCTGCACCTTTATGGCCCCATAGGTGCTCCTTATAATGCTGTGCCCCTTATATGCTCTGCACCTTTATGGCCCCATAGATGCTCCTTATAATGCTGTGCCCCTTATATGCTCTGCACCTTTATGGCCCCATAGGTGCTCCTTATAATGCTGTGCCCCTTATATGCTCTGCACCTTTATGGCCCCATAGATGCTCCTTATAATGCTGTGCCCCTTATATGCTCTGCACCTTTATGGCCCCATAGGTACTCCTTATAATGCTGTGCCCTATATATGCTCTGCACCTTTATGGCCCCATAGATGCTCCTTATAATGCTGTGCCCCTTATATGCTCTGCACCTTTATGGCCCCATAGGTGCTCCTTATAATGCTGTGCCGCTTATATGCTCTGCACCTTTATGGCCCCATAGGTGCTCCTTATAATGCTGTGCCCCATATATGCTCTGCACCTTTATGGCCCCATAGGTGCTCCTTATAATGCTGTGCCCCATATATGCTCTGCACCTTTATGGCCCCATAGGTGCTCCTTATAATGCTGTGCCCCATATATGCTCTGCACCTTTATGGCCCCATAGGTGCTCCTTATAATGCTGTGCCCCATATATGCTCTGCACCTTTATGGCCCCATAGGTGCTCCTTATAATGCTGTGCCCCTTATATGCTCTGCACCTTTATGGCCCGATAGATGCTCCTTATAATGCTGTGCCCCTTATATGCTCTGCACCTTTATGGCCCCATAGGTGCTCCTTATAATGCTGTGCCCCTTATATGCTCTGCACCTTTATGGCCCCATAGATGCTCCTTATAATGCTGTGCCCCATATATGCTCTGCACCTCTATGGCCCCATAGATGCTCCTTATAATGCTGTGTCCCATATATGCTCTGCACCTTTATGGCCCCATAGGTGCTCCTTATAATGCTGTGCCCTATATATGCTCTGCACCTTTATGGCCCCATAGGTGCTCCTTATAATGCTGTGCCCCATATATGCTCTGCACCTTTATGGCCCCATAGATGCTCCTTATAATGCTGTGCCCCATATATGCTCTGCACCTTTATGGCCCCATAGGTGCTCCTTATAATGCTGTGCCCCTTATATGCTCTGCACCTTTATGGCCCCATAGATGCTCCTTATAATGCTGTGCCCCTTATATGCTCTGCACCTTTATGGCCCCATAGGTGCTCCTTATAATGCTGTGCCCCTTATATGCTCTGCACCTTTATGGCCCCATAGATGCTCCTTATAATGCTGTGCCCCTTATATGCTCTGCACCTTTATGGCCCCATAGGTGCTCCTTATAATGCTGTGCCCCATATATGCTCTGCACCTTTATGGCCCCATAGGTGCTCCTTATAATGCTGTGCCCCATATATGCTCTGCACCTTTATGGCCCCATAGGTGCTCCTTATAATGCTGTGCCCCATATATGCTCTGCACCTTTATGGCCCCATAGGTGCTCCTTAGAATGCTGCTGGTGCTGCCATAAAAAAAAAAAACACATACTCACCTCTCTTCTCAGGACGCCGGCGCTTTCAATAATTACCTGCTCCCCTGCGGCTCCGTCTCCAGCACTGACGCTCAGCAGAGGGCGCGCACTGACTACGTCACAGCGCCCTCTAACCTGAGCGTCACTGCTAGAGGACACTGCAGACGGAGCCGGAGCGAGGAGCAGGTAATTATAGCGCTGCGCTCCCCTTACCTGCTGCGGCGCGGTCCCTGCAGTCCCTGGCTTCTCCGGCGCTGCAGCTTCTTCCTGTAATTGAGCGGTCACATGGCACCGATCATTACAGAAATGAATATGCGGCTCCTCCCCTATGGGAGGTGGAGCCGCCTATTCATTTCTGTAATGAGCGGTGCCATGTGACCGCTCAGTGCAGGAAGAATCTGCAGCGCCGGAGAAGCCAGGGACTGCAGGGACCGCGCTGGGAGCAGGTAAGTATGACTACACAGCCCCCGCTCCCCCACCTGGGTATATGACTCGAGTATAAGCCGAGAGGGGGACTTTCAGCCCAAAAAAGTGGGCTGAAAATCTCGGCTTATACTCGAGTATATACGGTATATGAGCTTGAATGATGAATGGGTGAGGGGATGTTATCAGACCCCCAGATACAATTGATTAAAAAACTTTTCTCCTGTAGGAAATTGTTCTGATGTATACAGAGAAGAATATTCAAGGTTGGTCCTATTTTATAAAGAGTAAACAATTAATTACTTGCAGAACAAATTCTATAATTATATATATAGTGTATATCATTTTTTGTCCCTGATGATTCTTTTATAGGGAAAAATATGTATTTCTTATTTAAATATATTAATGAATAGTTAGGGTAATCACATAATGCCGCATGAACCGGTCAACAGTTAGTATGTTATACGCCGTTTAAAGGCGGCAGTTAAGGATACTTAAACCACAGCGCTGCTTTTAAACGGTGCTGAGGAATAAGGGTATGGTGCCCCCGAGAGTCGTAATTTCTCCGGGTCTGGGCTATCGGGGGTAACCGAGACCCCAGAGAACATGATTCGGGTCGTTTTTTACCGACCCCAGGGTTGCGATCAACGTTATTAACAGTATAGCAGCCATCGAAAAAAAAAAATCGATTTTATATTTAATTTCTCTCTCCTCTGATGTAATCTCAAAAGAGAGAAATAGGGTCCCATCCCCCCCCCCCCCCCCCCCGGTATCTTCGTTGTCCCTGCAACCCCCCTGTGATGTCCCCTGGGTCACCAGCGTCTTCTAACAGCGTAGAATGTTCATTTTTTCCTTCCACATTGCTATAGTTCTTGTGAAGCACCTGAAGGGTTAATGAACTTGTTGAATGTGGTTTTGAGCACCTTGATGGGTGCAGTTTTTAGAATGGTGTCAATTTGGGGTATTTTCTGATATACTGACCCCCCAAAATTCTCTATAAACGTGAGGTGGTCCCTAAAAAAATGGTTTTATAAATTTTGTTGTAAAAATGAGAAATCGATGGTCAACTTTTAACCTTTATAACTTCATAAGAAAAAAAAAATTGTTTCCAAAATTGCGCTGGTGTAAAGTAGACATGTGGGAAATGTTATTTATTAAGTATTTTGTTTGACACACTGTACCTCTCTTATTTATGGGCACAAATACTCATAGGTTGAAAATTGCAAATGTATTTTATATATTTATTTATTTCCATTTTTTTCATAAACAAACGCAAGTGATATCGAATAAATTTTACCAGTAACTTGAAGCACAATATGTCATGAAAAAACCATCTCAGGCCATGTTCACACAGTGCGTTTTTTACCGCGGAACCGCGGCGGTTTTGCCGCTGCGGTTCCGCAGCTGTTTTCCATGCAGGGTACAGTACACTGTACCCTATGGAAAACAGGACACACTGTGCACATGGTCCGGAAATTGTAAAAAAAAAGACGCGCTGAATAGCTCCCGGAAAAAAGAAGGAGCATGTCAATTCTTTTTCCGGAGCCGCAGCGGTTCTGCACCCATAGACCTCCATTGTGAGGTCCAAACCGCAGTAAAACCCGCAGATCAAAAATATATCTGCGGGTTTTACTGCGGTTTGATGTGCAGAACCGCTGCAGCAGGAAGTGCGGGGAGCGGGCGGAAGTGCGTGGGCGGAGTGTGGCTGCCCCCCCCGTGTTCCGATCCCGCCCCCCCGTGCTCCGATGCCCCCCCCAGTGCTCTGATGCCCCCCCCGTGCCCTAATCTCCCCCCCTTATACTCACCCGGCGTCCCGGTGTCCGTCCGGCCGTCTTCTCCCTGGGCGCCGCCATCTTGCAAAATGGCGGGCGCATGCGCAGTGCGCCCGCCGAATCTGCCGGCCGGTAGATTCGTTCCAAAGTGCATTTTGATCACTGAGATATAACCTATCTCAGTGATCAAAATAAAAAAATAGTAAATGACACCCCCCCCCCCCCTTTGTCACCCCCATAGGTAGGGACAATAAAAAAAATAAAGAATTTTTTTTTTTTTTTTTCACTAAGGTTAGAATAGGGGTAGGGGTAGGGTTAGGGGTAGGGTTAGGGGTAGGGTTAGGGGTAGGGGTAGGGTTAGGGGTAGGGTTAGGGGTAGGGTTAGGGGTAGGGTTAGGGGTAGGGGTAGGGTTAGGGTTAGGGGTAGGGTTAGGGTATTTTCAGCCATTTTAACCCTAAAAAAATTCCTAGAAAACACACAGACTCTGGCTAGAAAACTGCATCAAAAAAACGCATCAAAAAACGCATCAAAAAACGCATCAAAAACGGACCAAAAAAGGACCAAAAAAAGGACCTGCGTTTTCTGCCAAGAGCTGCAGTTTTTTAAAAAACAGTCAGGAAAAAAAAAGGATGGAAATCCTGAACGTGTGAACATACCCTCAGAATTAGTGGAAACCGTTAAAGCATTCCAGAGTTATAACCATATAAAGTGATTAGAATTGTAAGGCCTGGTCATTAACACCTTTCTGTCATCAGACGTACTATCCTGTTCACGTGACGTGGGACTTAATTCCCATGGACGGGATAGTAAGTCATACGCTATCAGCCCCGCTCAAGGGTGGAGCGCAGCCGATCACGGCCGGGTATCAGCTAATTATCACAGCTGACACCTGGCACTATGTTCCAGGAGCAGTCTCGGACCGCTCCCGGCACGTTAACACTGCGAACAAACAAGATCTCAGCGTTTCGGTGGCATAGGGAAGCATCATCACCCCCTTTTAGTAAGGGAAAAATTATAAAATAAAAAAATAAAATAAAAAATGTATTTATTTCTGTTTTCCCATTAGGGTTAGGGCTAAAGTTAGGGTTGGGGCTAAAGTTAGGGTTAGAGTTGGGGTTAAAGTTAGGGCTAGGGCTTAATTTAGGTTTAGGGTTGGGCTAAAGTTAGGGTTGGGCATAAAGTTAGGGTTTCGGATGGGGCTAAATTTAGGGTGTGGGGGCTAGAGATGGGGTTAGGGGTTGGATTACGTTTACGGTTGGGATTAGGGTTGGGATTAGTGTTAGGGGTGTATCAGGGTTAGAGGTATGGTTAGGGTTATTGTTAAGGTTGGGATAGGGGTGTAGTTGTTGTTAAGGTTGGGGTTAGGGGTGTGTTGGGGTTAGGGGTGTAGTTAGGGTTGGAAATAGGATTAGGGGTGTGTTCGGGTTAGGGATGTTATTATGGTTAGGTTTGGGATTAGGGTTAGGGGTATGTTCAGGTTTGGGTTGGAGTTAGAATTGGGGGGTTTCCACTGTTTAGGCACATCAGGGGTTCTCCAAACACGACATGGCGTCCAATCTCAATTCCAGCCAATTCTGTGTTGAAAAAGTAAACCAGTGCTCCTTCCCTTCTGAGCTCTGCCGTGAGCACAAAGAGTGGTTCACCCCCAAATGTAGGGTATCAGTGTACTCAGCACAAATTGGACAACAACTTTTCGAGTCCAACTTCTCCTGTTACCCTTGGGATAATAAAAATTTGTGGGCAAAAATATCATTTTTGTGAAAAAATATGATTTTTTTATTTTTACGGCTATACATTATAAACTTCTGTGAAGCACTTGGGGGTTCAATGTGCTCACCACACATCTAGATAAGTTCCTTAGTGAGTCAACTTTACAAAATAGGGTCACTTGTGGGAGGTTTCCACTGTTTAGGCACATCAGAGGCTCTCCTAACGTGACATGGCATCCGATCTCAATTCAAGTCAATTTTGCATTGAAATTCAAACGGCGCTCCTTCACTTCCAAGCTCTGCCATGCTCCCAAACAGTGGTTTACCCCCACATATGGGGTATCAGCGTACTCAGGACAAATTGAACAACTTTTGGGGTCCAGTGCCTCCTGTTAACCTTGGGGAAATAAAAAAATGGGGGCGAAAAGATCGTTTTTGTGAAAAAATATGAACTTTTATTTTTTCGGCTCTACATTATAAACTTCTGTGAAGCACTTGGGGGTTCAAAGGGCTCACCACTCATCTAAATAAGTACCTGTTACCCTTGATAAAATAAAGCAAATTGGATCTGAAATACAGTTTTTGTGAAAAAAAGTTAAATGTTCATTTTTTTTAAACATTCCTGTGAAGCACCTGAATGGTTAATAAACTTCTTGAATGTTGTTTTGAGCACCTTGAGGGGTGAGATTTTTAGAATGTTGTCACTTTTGAGTATTTTCTATCATATAGACCCCTCAAAGTGAATTTAAATGTGATGTGTTCCGTAAAAAATGGTGTTGTAAAAATGAGAAATCGCTGGTTCCTTATAATTTCCTAACAAAAAAAAATGTTGTTTCCAAAATTGTGCTGATGTAAAGTAGACATGTGGGAAATGTTACTTATTAAGTATTTTGTGTGACATATCTCTGTGATTTAAGAGCATGAAAGTTCAAATTTAGAAAATTGCGAAATTTTCAACATTTTCGCCAGATTTCCATTTTTTTTTTACAAATAAACGCAAGTTATATCGAATAAATTTTACCACTAACATGAATTACAATATATCATGAGAAAACAATGTCAGAACTGTAAAAATTGGCCCGGTCATTACCGTGCAAACCACCCCTGTGGGTTAAGGGGGTAAGTATCAAATTGGCTCTGTCCCCAATTAATCCAATTGTACTAGGTTGTGCACTCCATAAAAGTGTAGAAACTCACAAGAAATCTTGGAGACTAGCGTTGAGCGAAACGGATCAGACAAACTCAAAAATCGCCGACATTTGGCAAAATCGGGTTTCGTGAAAACGGACCCAATCCTAGTGTGGGATCGGCCATGAGGTCGGCGATCTGCGGCGCGCCAAAGTCGTGTTTTGTATGACGCTTTTTCAGCCAATGAAGGAGCACGCAGAGTGTGAGTTAGCTGATGACATAGGTCTCGGTCCCCACCATCTTAGAGAAGGGCATGACAGTGATTGGCTTGCTTTCAGCAGCATCACAGGGGCTATAAAGGGGCGTGCACGCCGACCGCCATCTTACTTCTGCCGATCATAGCATAGGGAGAGTTTGCTGCAGCTTCATCAGAAGAAGGGATATAGTTAGGGAGGGAAGATTAACCCCCAAACTGATTGTGCTGTAGCGATTTCCACTGTCCAACACCACCTTTTCTTTGCAGGGACAGTGGAGTTTATATTTTTGTGCATCAGCTCTGTAGCTTATTAGGCTGCCTTATAAGGCTCCCTGATAGCTGCATTGCTGTTTGCACGCCGCTGTGCAAACCAACTGCTTTTTTAAAAGCAAAAATCCTGTTGCTCCTTTCTGCACAGTTATCTTGTTTATTTGTCCACACTTTTGTGTGCAGCAGTCCTTTTTGTTGCTGCCATACTTTTCCTGAGATAATTGTAAGGAGATAGAAATTGTACTACAGTCCTTGTATTTTTTCATATATCTTCCAGCCACTTTCTGCCACTTACATTTTGTTGATTTATACACTGGGCCTGTTTCAGTCTTCCCCCAAAAAAGGTGAGATTCAAATTCTCACAAAGTGGATATACTGAAGTCCTGTTAGTTTGTCGTATATCAGCCAGCCACTTTCTGCCACTTAGATTGCGTTGTTCTATACACTGGGCCTGAGTTTTGGTTCAGTCTTCCCCCCCAAAAAAGGGAGATTCAAATTCTCAACAAGTTTATATACACCGTCTACCTTGTTTTACAGTACCATATAACGGTTGTTATTTCGGTTAGATTTTCCCAAAAAATTAGGAAGTCTGGTGCAAGAGGCGTGGGCGGTGGTTGCCAGCTGGTACTGATGGTGGTGGTGGTGGTTGTGCATCTGGTAGTAGTGGCAAAAGCACAATAGCACCAAAGGCTCGAGGTGTTGAGCCAGCGTCATCATCTGGCTACACAAGGCCTCGTAGGCTCCCTTATCTGGTGTTAGGGCTAGCGGAATGCACCAAATAATAATAAAGGTAGAACAAGGTGCGTTCGCAGCCCGGGGTCCACCGTGCAGAGATGGAACCTGCTACCAAGTAATGATGGACTATATGGTGGTACAATGTGAATGCACACACGGGTTAACTTTACCCTGTGTGAAGGAAGCGAACCCTGTTAAGTCACAGGGCCGCGGTACCGCACACAAGAGCACAAGCAAGGAGTCACCGAGCTCAATCCCAAGACTTGGGATCCGAGTCCGTCTAGACTACTTGCGCTCGACACCGCTAATGGGGTGTCAGCGTAACCAAAATAATAATTAAAGATGCACAAGAGTGCGTGCGGTGCCGCACTTTTGGACGCCACTAACCACCCAGGCTTGGGTCAGGAAAGCGCTGTGAATGCGCACGGCACCACACTGGTGGTCACAGCAATTAGACGCTGTATGGTGTGTTATGTGCTGATGGCTTAGTCGGGCGCTAGATAGCAATCATCCACCTTCCGCAAGCAGTCATCCAATAGGGAGGGGATTTTAAAGAACGACTTTCACTCACAACACACACACGTTTACAAATGTACACTAGCGCATGGCCGTGCGGTCATGCGAACCTTATATAGCTGCAGGATGTACATGACCTTCCCAGAAGGACCAATGGGAGGCTGCCACAGAAGTTGAGCACCTTCAGGACCTTCCTGGAGGTCCAATGGGATCTGCTGCAGTTTCTGAGCATGTGACCCTCGATCTCCAACAAGAGATCTTGCCCTGGGCATTCTCTGAAGAGGAAAAGCAGGACTTAGTCCCAAAAGCGTCTGCTCGCCGCTGCCCAGCACTGGCTTCAATAGCAGAAGCTGGAAAAGCAGCAGTAACCCTATGCACAGAGTGAGACTGAGCAAGATGCTGGGACCGACGTCTCCGTTGAGCAGACTCCACTGCGGCTGGAGAAGAATGGGAGACCGCAGCAGAGATGGTTCGAGATTCCCCCTGTGCAGAGGTGGGAACTCGACACCTAACATCTAGTAGAAGGAAAATAGCTTTTAAAGCCGGAGGAACAGGAAAACGTTTTGGGTTTCCTTGCTGACTCTAGGTCTTTCGCTTCCTCTTCAGAAAGTTCCAAATATAAAAGCAGCAAGTCGTCAGTTGATTCTCCCAGTCAGGAACAAGATGTTTCCTTGTGTCCTTCACCCAAACCAAAAGTGAAGGATGCGTCAGGGGACACTACAGGTTACTCCATGGAGCTCTTTACACATACAGTGCCTGGGTTAGGAAGGGAAATTGCAAACTGCCCATTACAAGATGAATCGGACATGGAGTACCCTGATGCACAGCCATAGCTAGATTGTTACGCTGTTCCATTGACTCAGATCACTACATTGCCCTCGCAGTGTACTGAGCCAGAATCTGACCCTGATGAGACTATGGTGCCCAATCCCGAATGCTATAGCACCTTTCACGGTGACACAGAGGAAGGTGCACCTGACATTGAAGAGGAGGTGATAGATGACCCAGTTGTTGACCCAGATTGGCAGCCATTGGGGAAGAGGGTGCCGCTGCCAGTAGCTCAGAAGTGGAGGTGGATGATCCGCAGCAGCCATCTACATCGCAAAAGCTGTAATCTGGCAGGCCCGTATCAGGCCAAAAAAATTTGTCAAAAACAAAACAGTTGTAGGACAGCGTGGCCATCTGGTGAAAGTAGCACAGCGTGTAATGCCTGGAAAGGTATTCCATAGTAGGAAGAGTGTAGTGTGGCAATTTTTTAACCAAGACCCGAATGTTCAGTCAAAAGTTATCTGTAAGAAATGCTCCAAGACCTTTAGCAGAGGGAAGAATCTTCAACATTTAAATACAATGTGTATGCTTAGACATTTAACCTGCATGCACTTGCAAGCCAGGACTAACTACCAAACGTCCCATATCGTTGGTGCACCTGCTCAGAATGAAGGCAGTCAGCAACGCTACATTGCTTCCCTCACTGTAAGCCCACCGGTTAGGACACCACCAGCAGCAAATGTGGAGGTATCGTCGCAAGGCCAAAGCAGTCAAAGAATCACAAGGTTTTTGGAAGGAAACACTGTATGTAGGCCAACATCAAGAATACCGTCACCAACCCTCTCTCAATCTGCCATGTCCACCACCACCACCGCTAGTTCCACCATATGCAGCTCTCCAGTCCAGCTCACCCTACAAGAGACTCTCGATAGAAAAAGAAAGTACTCATCCTGTCATCCGCGTACACAGGGTTTGAATGGCCAAATTGCTAGTCCAATCTCATTAGAGGTAATGCCCTACTGGTTGGTTGAAAGCAAAGCTTTCAAAGACCTGATGGCCTACGCAGTATTACGCCATGACCTACCCAGTTGGTACTTCTTTGCGAGAAAAGCCATCCCAGCCCTCCAACAGCATGTCAAAGACTGCATTGTCCATGCACTGAGGCAATCAGTCAGTAGAAAGGTGCACCTCACAACAGATGCATGGACCAGTAGGCATGGCCAGGGATGTTACGTGTCCATCATGGCACACTGGGTTAATGTGGTGGATGCAGGGTCCATAGGGGACAGCCATAGTGGGACAGTTCTGCCTAGCCCACGGTCTAGTAAACAGTTGGCTGTAGGCGTTCACCAACACTCCTCCTCCTTCTCCTCCAGAAGCAAAAGCTCGTCCACAGAGCACAGTTGCACGACCACTCCATCCGCAGCTGCCAGTGTTGCACATGAGATGTCCCATTATCGAACAGCTAGTGGTAAGCGTCAGCAGGCTGTGCTACAAATGAAGTGTTTGGGCGACAACAGACACACCACGGAAGTACTGGCCGAGTACTTGCAGCAGCAAACTCAGTCATGGCTGGGCAGTGTACATCTTGAGGCAGGCAAGGTAGTCAGTGATAACGGAAGGAATTTTATGGCTGCCATAGCCCTTTCAGAAATTAAACACATAACTGGCTCACACCTTGAACCTGGTGGTGCAGTGCTTCCTGAAAAATTATCCGGAGTTACCAGCCCTGCTCCTGAAGGTGCGAAGACTTTGCTCGCATGTCCACCGGTCGCCCGTACACTCCAGCCGTATGCTGAACCATCAGCGATCACTGAATCTTCCCCAGCACCGCCTGATAATCGACATTGCAACAAGGTGGAACTCCACACTGCACATGGTTCAGAGGCTGTGCGAACAGAGGCGTGCTGTTATTAATTTGTGGGAGGAGACACATACACGGGCAGGCAGTTGGATGGCAGACATGGAGTTGTCTGGTGTGCAGTGGTCGAAGCTCCAATACCTCTGTCAAGTCCTTCAGTGTTTTGAGGAATGCACATGGCTGGAAAGTGCAGACGACGCCATCATAAGCATTAGCATCCCACTAATGCTTCTGCTGATGCAAAGTGTGACGCACATTAAGGAGCTGAGGGAACTCTCCTGGACGAGGTAGCGGACGAAGAGGAGGAGGAGCAGGATGATGGGGATGAATATTTATGGGAGGAGGATGCTTCTCAAGGGGCAATAGAAACTGTTGGCGTTGCAAGGTCAGGTACAGGGTTTTTGCGGGACACAAGTGATGTTGAAGAAAGTGCTCCTCAACCCAGCACAAGCAGTGAATTGACACCTGGAACATTGGCCCACATGGCTGAGTATGCCTTGCGAATCAAAAAAAGGGACCCCCGCTTTATCAAAATGATGATGATGACCATTACTGGTTGGCCTGCATCCTGGATCCACGATATAAAGGAAAATTACAAAATATCATGCCACATGAGAACCTTGAGCAAATATTGGCTACCAAACAAGCAACTCTTGTAGACCGTTTGGTTCAGCAATTCCCAGCACACAGCGGCGGCGATGGTTCTCACACGAGCCGGAGGGGGCAACATGGCGGAGGTGTTAGAGGGGCACAAATCCGAAGTGTCATTGGACAGAGGGGTTTTATGACCAGGTTGTGGAGTGATTTCGCAATGACCGCTGACACGACAGGTACTGCTGCATCGATTCAAAGTGACAGGAGACAGCATTTGTCCAGTATGGTTATGAACTACTTTTCCTCCCTTATCGATGTTCTCCCTCACAGGTCATTCCCCTTTGATTACTGGGCATCTAAAATAGACACCTGGCCTGAATTGGCAGAATATGCAGTACAGGAGCTCGCTTGCCCTGCTTCTAGTGTGCTATCAGAAAGAGTCTTCAGTGCTGCTGGTTCAATACTGAGCAAAAAAGGACTCATCTGGCTGCCAAGAATGTTAATGATTTAACCTTCATTAAAATGAACCAATCATGGATTTCAAATTATTTTGCCCCACTTTCCGCTGCTGACACGTAGCTTGCCTGAAAAATGTCTTGCTTTTGGCCTCCTCTTACTGACTTCTCCAATTCCTCCATTTGCAGCTGCTGAATGTCCACCATAGGCCATTTTTATACCTCCTTAAATGGGCTGACTCCCCCCACAGGGCCGTGGTCACCACCTGGCGCAAGCACCCTCATGAGTGCCGTTTGCCTGGACAGGTGTGTGCGCCCACTCTTGGGCGACGGCACTGGCCCAGGGTCCCTCATAGTACAATGAAGTGTCTCTGACAGTGGTGGTGCACAACCAATGTCAGACACACCGTCAGTACCGCCACCCACGAGAGAGTGTTCCCCCCAACTCGAACAGTGCTCTACCACTTGCAATACTTACCTCTCCCTGCTCCACCACTGTGTAGTCTGTGTTGTTAAATCCTTCAATGGCACTGCCAATACAAATTTGCTGAAATGATAGATGATAGTTAAAATATACAGGGGCCCTGTCCCCCATTTAGACCAGTTAATACTTTGTGCCTACTACCACTGTCTGCTACTTAGCAGAGGAGCCCACCCCTGTACCTAGCTATGCCACCAGTTTATTTATGAACTATTTTTGGGCACACATTTAGCCCACTTTATTATTTGGGCCTACTAACTGTGTCTGTGTGTCTGCCACTCATTACAGTTGTCCTCCACTGAACAAAGCTATGACACCTCTTTAGTCCTGTTAGCAATTTTGAACTGCATTTAGCCTACTTTTTTATTTTGGGCCTACTAACTGTGTCTGCGCCACTCATTACAGTTGTCCTCCACTGAACAAAGCTATGCCGCCTGTTTAGTCCTGTTACCAATTTTGAACTGCTTTTGCCTACTTTATTATTTGGGCCTATATCTGTGTTTCCTCATCATCCTGCCCATTGCCCAGCCACTGCTAGATGAGTCTGCTGGTACATTGACACAGACCACTATATTCCCTTTGCACGCTACACAGCCTGAATCTGACCCTGCTGAAAGTCAGGTTCCCCTTCCCGCATACTATACCACCTTACACGGGTACAAAGAGGTGCAGATGAAAATGCAGGTTCCTTCATCAGGTGGGGGGCATACTCGGTGGCACTGGCACAGGACCCCTCATAGTATACAAAAAAGTGTCTCTGGCAGTGGGAGGCGCCACCCGCCGTCAAACACTCCACCGTACTATGAGGGGTCCTGTGCCAGTGCCAACTAGTGGCCCCCCCTGCTTGCTCAGGATCACAGCACTTGCAAAGTTGAAATACCTACCTCTCCCTGCTCCACCGCCGTGACGTATTCCGTGTTTCCTGGGCCCACGAAAATCTTGAGCCAGCCCTACCCCCCACAACTTTAGCCAAATGACCGCCAGTTTTCAATGCATAACTACTATTATAAAGTATATTAAGATTGACAAGCTTAAGTAATAAGAATTGATGTTTTTGGCATTAAAATTGGCACTGTAGGTGTTTTCCTGTCCTCCACTCACTGCCAACTTTGATTCCCCATTGACTTGCATTGTGTTTCGTGTTTCAGTCGGCCCCCCGACTTTTTGCAATAATCGGCCGATTTCGCACGACCCGACTTTTGACAAAGTCGGGTTTCGCGAAACCTGACTCGATCCGAAAAAAGGAAAAGTCGCTCAACCCTAATCCCAAGATGCATCGAGATGGCAAACTCTTCAAAATCAGTCTCGTGTCCTAGGAGAGTTCTATGAATACCAGACTAATGGTGGATTACCTGCATGACACAGACAATGTCCTGATGTTGAGCCTAATCGTCTATGGAGACAGCACAAAAGACTCTTCATTCATAAGGGCTTGATCCTGTGCAATTCCCTGGACCCTGTCTCAGGTGAAATATTACATCAGATTCTAATTCCATGCCAAGAGCAGAGTTCTCGATGCCTACCACAACCAGCCTGGGCACTTTGGCATACATGAAACTGAGGCCACCATACGACAATGCTTCTATTGGATTGGGATGCATTCAGGCATAGAAAATTGGTGCAGTGCCGGTTCTGCTTGCAACCTTACCAAAGCTGGTAAGAAATCTGCCAGAGCTCCTCTTCAATCCATTCTCAAAAACCAAATTAACTAGTTGCTCTTGATCTCATGAAGCTAGCTCCAACTTGTTCGGGCTACACGTATGCCCTCACCATGGTGGATCACTGTACTAAATCGGTTGCCACTATACCAGTGAAAGACCTTACAGCTCAAACTACAGCTATCACCTTCTACCATGAATATGTGACACATTACGGTTGCCCTGAAGTAGTCCTCACAGACCGTGGACCTGCCTTTGAGTCACAACTATTTAAAGAACTCTGCCAATTCCATGGGCGCAAGAAGCTAAGAACCACCGTCTATCATCCACAAGGGATTGGCCTTTGTGAGACAGTCAACCAAACCTTCATCAATATGCTGCGAACAGTATTACCAAATAAGCTGAAAGGCCTCAACTACTTGATGCGTTAGTGGAAACCTACAACAATACTGTCCACTGTTCTGCAGGCTAATCTCCATATTACTTGATTTTTGAGAGACAAGATCAACTCTCAAAAGATCGTTCTTTTGGAATCCAGGTGCCTGATGTGATCAATCCCCTATCTAAAACTGATTGGATCTCAAAGCATCAGGAAAGGATACACGAAACCCAGCAGATTATCGATCACTGCATGGGTGAAGCTCACCGTCGACAGTAAGAGAGCAACAATTAAAGAGCTATTGCCTCCCCACTTCAAATTGGATACAAAGTATGGCTAAAAAATTACAGCTATCGTATTTCCTGAGTCAGATGTATGAGAAGTGAAGAAACCCAGAATGGCCCCACAGATGGTGCAAAGAAACTGCATGAAGTCATGTACCAAAGAAAATCTACTGGGAACAATTCCAACCCGCTACAGAGACTAAAAAGCCATATCCTTTTTCATGTGTATATTTAGATAGCCAGTCAGCTTAGCAAAGTGTACGCCTCTGTACTTCGATAGTACCATACACCTAGCTTATTATTTGCATTATTTTCATATGCTGTCATGGACTTATTATGAATAGGGTTGAGCTAAACGGGTCGGCCAGATTCAGAAGTCGCCGACTTTTGGCAAAGTCGGGTTTCATGAAACCCGACCGACCTCTATGTGGGGTCGGCCATGAGGTCGGCGATCTTCTGATCTGGAATCGGAATTCCGATACCGAGTTCCGATATGTTTAAGATATCGGGAATCAGTATCGGAATTCATATTTATGTGTAAAATAAAGAATAAAAATAAAAAAATATTGATATACTCACCCTTGGACGCGCCCTGGTTCTCACCGGCAGCCTTCCTTCCTAAGAATGAGCACCTGAAGGGCCTTCGATGACGTCACGGCTTGTGATTGGTCGCGTGAGCGGTCTCACGGACGGTCACGCGACCAATCACAAGCCGCGACGTCATCTAAGGTCCTTCAGGAGCTAATTCTTAGGAAGGAAGCGTCCGAGGGCGCGTCTGAGGGTGAGTATATTCCTAATAGGTATATACTCACCCTCGGACACGCCCTGGTTCTAACCCGCAGCCTTCCTTCCTAAGAATCAGAGCCTGAAGGACCTTAGATGACGTTGCGGCTTGTGATTGGTCACGTGACGCCCATATGACCGCTCACGCGACCAATCACAAGCCGCGACGTCATCGAAGGTCCTTCAGGCGCTGATTCTTAGGAAGGAAGGCTGCCGGTGAGAACCAGGGCGCGTCTGAGGGTAAGTATATCAATATTTTTTATTTTTATTCTTTATTTTACACTTAAATATGGATCCCAGGGCCTGAAGTAGAGTTTCCTCTCCTTCAGACCCTGGGAACCATTAGACACCCAATGCACTGCATTGGGTTTCGTGTTTCGGCCGACCCCGACCCCGACTTTTCTATAGGATCGGCCGAATTCACTCGACCCGACTTTTGAAAAAGTCGGGTTTCGTGAAACCCGACCCGATCCTATAAAAAGAAAAGTCGCTCAACCCTAATTATGAACTATTTGTTGCCACTAATTTGCCTTTCCAGAGCCTTTCATATGGTTGATAGCATATTGCGGAAAGAAACTCTATTCCACACTGGCACTACCACCTTCATATTTTGCAGCTCTTTATTGCATACTGTTCTCCCATCCTGTATATCTGAATATGCTTGCCTTGGTGTTACTTTATATTACCTGTATATTTCCTTCTTATCTTCAGAGGGGAAGTTTTTTAGTGAACCGGTCCAGAGTGTATCCATCTCTTTAAGTAACCATGGACTGTGAGTAGCTTCTGTACACTACCTATCAATCTCTAGCTGCTCCTGTACACCTATTATCTGCATTTATGAGCTGTAATTATCCATTTCTAGTCACCTCAATTTTAGATTCAATGGATTTATCATGCGTGTTTCAGTTCAAGGTGTTCCTCAGTAGTATTTCTCATTTGTTGTGTTCTGGCACCATCTAATGGTGAAAGTGTATAATGACTTATAATTATTGTGTTTTGTAAGGATCTGAGATGTGAATTCGGTGTCCTATTGCCAGCTCCAAGTCACATAGTCAGTAAGAGGAGCTGTTTTCCTGCAAGTCTAGAATTCTCTTTAGTCTTCACCACACCTTCAGAGAGAGCAGAAAACACGTGGAGGCTGTTTTAACTACAAGGTGTTAGGGTGGGCAGAATGCACTAAATAAGATATAATAATACAGTGTGTTTGCCTCCCGGGGTCCACCGTACAGAAATGGTAACCTGCCGCTAGCAAGACAATGGTGAAACTAGCAGTGACCGAAACAGACTCGCACTGAGTTAAGGTCGCTCAGTGGAGTAGCACGTGGCTCTGCCAATCGCACACACCAATGGAAACGCACTGCAGCAGAGCTGTGTTATTGGCACACAGCAGTGGAGTGTATAGACGCTAACGCGAACCCTGCTGACTTCACCGGAGTTTGCTTACTCTGAGGCAAGGGAACCGGTAGTGGACTCCAAACACACAGAACTCCTCACTGGAGGGGCCAGTATTTAATAGGCACTAGTGCCTGCCCTGAATACACATACTCAAGCTCCTGTCCGGTTAAGCTGGAATTCTAAAGCCTGCCCTTTCACATGCAAAAGTATCAAACCTACCAAAGGTTCCACATGCACACCAACAGAAAGGATATTAGCGTGCCGACGGGCGCACCAAAAATCCTTTTATAGATTCTGCGAATCAAAAAGGACCTTGCTCACTGGCCAATCCAGAGCCAGACCAGGACCTGTGCATGTGACAGGCGACCACCACTGAGAAGTAGACCCGCAAGCATGCTCAATAGAGCAAATCCTGGACTTATTCTCAGGAGTGACTGCACGCTGCTGGGAATAGCCAGTTACTATAGCTGAGACTGGAGAGTCATCATTAATCAAGCGTACAGCCCGGCTCTGAGTTACACACGCACACCAACAGAAATGCTCTTAGCGCGCCAAGGGGCGCACCAAAGATCCTTGTTGTAGATTCTGTGAATCAAACAGGACCTTGCTCACTGGCCAATCCAGAGCCAGACCAGGACCTGGGCATGTGACAGGCGACAACCACTGGGAAGTCGACCTGCAAGCATGCTCAGTAGAGCAAATCCTCGACTTAATCTCAGGAGTGACTGCACACTGCTGAGAATAGCCAGTTACTATAGCTGAGACTGGAAAGGCAACAGTAATCCAGCGTACAGCCCAGCTCTGAGTAAGACGCTGAGATCAACATCTCTGCTCAGCAGCATTCACTGTGTTCGAGAGTGAATGGGGGACTGCAGGAGAAGACAAGGCTTGGGATCCCTCCTGTGCAGAGGAAGAATCTCAGCACCTAACACAAGGACTCCTGTATGTCTAAGAGCCTGGGTTTCCTCCCTAACCTGTTCAGACTTCATTCTAAAGTCTTTCTGTATGTATTCAGTGCAAATTTCTTCATTCACCTTTAAGTACTTGTGCATGTGCCGTGACTCTCTGTGGAAGTAACCCCGGAATACAGGTCTGTAACCTCTAATTTCTGCATGTACCTCCTTCCATAATCTACCAGGAGATGCTGTCCTGTGCTCTTAAATCTCCGGACCCCAATCACATCTCAGCATCTAAGTGTGAACTGTATTTGCCGTGGACTACCCACGAGAGACTGTTCCTTATATGTTCCAAGTTATATTTAATGCTCCTGCTGAAGTAAAAGCAACTGTTATCCCCGAGACTTGTGTGTAATAATTCCTTCGGCTGCGGACACCGTGTGGGGGTGGATAGCCCGGAAAGCTCAGCCTGGTCATTACAGAAGACTGTCCTAAATTCATCCACAGTGATGTAAAACTCATCAGCATTATTCCTGCTAAGAGTGGCACAAGCACGTAATAGGTTTGATGGGGACAGAGCTTTTTCGTGTTGGTGACATAAATCTTCTTGACTAATTCTATATATTCCTTAAATGGAAAAAAACATGTAAAATTGTCATTGTGTGTTTACTTATGTGGTCTTTATCTTGTAATATGGGTTGGATAATCTGAAACATTTAAATGTGAAAAATAAGCAAAAACAATCATAGAAGTATTTTATTTTACTGGATATTAGGGGAGAAAATAGAAAGTTCATGTATTTGCTTGATAGCAAAGAAAATCTCATTAAGGCTATGTTCACATTTGCGTTGCGTCGGGCGCAGCCGCGGCGATGCATGCGTCATGCGCCCCTATATTTAACATGGGGGCGCATGGACATGCGTTGTGTTGCGTTTTGTGACGCATGCGTCAGGGCGCAGAGGACGCAACATGTTGCATTTTTTGTGTGCCAAAAATCATGCCAAAAAAGGACGCATGCATCACAAAACAATGCGTTTTGCATGCGTTTTGCATGCGCTGTGCGTTGCGTCGCTGACGTGTCGCCGACGCAACGCCCAACAACGCAAATGCGAACGTAGCCTAACACATTTTAAAGGTTGACAGGGAGATTTCAACAGTACAAATGGCCACTCCAATGTCCCATAGTCACCCAGGCACATGGGGTGATCCTCTGTCTGACATTAATAGAACACATTGGTTTAGTCTTTCTTGAAAAATGGTAGAGAGGGAGATATTACGATCTTAGATGACCGATATAGGAGAGTCAACATTTCTGCTGTCATATAAGACCCAACATAGGATATGAATATAAAGCCAGTGGGTGAAATTGTGAATAACCATGGCAGACTTAGGAACAGGGGAATGGCATGTAGTATGTCTATTACCTGTCTGACCAAAAGTAGGAATCACACAGACTAAAGAACCTGAATGCTAAGACTTGTGGGTACGGTATGTTATCCTAACATGACCCTACAATGCTGATCCTCTCCTCATCCTAAAATCTGATAGACCTGTGAATCTGGAGCAATGGTGATGGCAGGTGCAACGGATATGATGGTTCCTTTGTTATCCTCTACATCTGGGGATTAGCAAATGCAAAGAAGCAACGTTATGGCGGAACATGATAGCGCGGACACATGGTGTACCTGATACTTGGAGGTGTTAACAGCAGATCCTGGGAACTCATCGAAATACGTTATATCAAATCTGGATGATAAAAGAGTTTTAACATATGGTGGTGGTGGGCTCACACTCCTACACAAGATGTTCTGGTTAAGATTTTATTTTGTCAAGGAACACGTGCAGGTTTCAGGCAGCATCAGGCAGGTCCTTCATTTTTACAGTGTTCATCGTACAGAATAAATAATGTTAACGTTTTATGGTAAAGGTGAATATTATTAAGATAATGCATAATTAATATTTTTATTTTCACATTTGATTATTGCGCAAGGACAACAGGTTCGCAAATACACATGCGACAGGTGTACTCATCGCGGTACCGGTCTTTTGTAAATACCATTTGTCTAAGAACTCAAAGGCATTATCTGAGAAAACAAATCGTAGTCCCTCCAAAATGAAAGGGACTAAATCCTGATCAATATTGCAAATTTTTCAAGATTTTATTAATAGCTTCTATTCCTTCATCTTGGGGGATTCTGGTATATAAGGTATATAAGTCGAGGGGTTCAAGAGAGGCCTGGATGTCTTCCTGGAGCAGAACAATATCATACAATTATTAGGTTCTGTAGAAGGACGTAGATCTGGGGATTTATTATGATGGAATATAGGCTGAACTGGATGGACAAATGTCTTTTTTCGGCCTTACTATCTATGTTACTATGTTACTATGTATAAGCTAACAACATCTATGGAGTTTAGGGAAAAGCTGGTTTGCCAGTCTATATCTTTCAAAATTAAGAAAAAGGCAATTATAAGTGTGGAATTTGCAACTAATGTCAATTCCACACGACAGAGAATCCTCTGCACATAGGTCCTATTAAACATAGAATTAGAGTCTTCATCTCATGAAAAAGTAAATATGTGGTATATATATTGTATTGTCCCAGCTTTTTCTATTATGTAGGGAAAACTATTCGCAGGATGTCCACTAAGGGAACATTTCAATTCAATAACTTCTGGGAAAGGCTCAATGAGATTTATTAAACATAGGCATGAAAAGCAGAATGCAAACCCTAGATTATTGAGATTTGCAGGATTAGAAAAAGGCTGGCTGCCTTATCGGAATTATTGCACCTGCGTATTTGCCATCTTTACTTGGGTGCGCTGCACCTTGGTTAGTGCAATTGTTTGGAGGCCCTGGACAGGTAAGCATCTCCGCCTGTGTACCGGTGTTTTTTTGTCTAGAATAGTGGAGGTTTTTCCTCTTATGGTGGATTTTTTTGTGGTTGCAATGAGTATGAAGTGTGCAGACATTTTCTTCCTTACTTTTGCTCTCGGTATGACGTATCTCCCGATAAGTGGAGGATATGACTATCATAAAAAAACACAACATTTTGTGATACTCTGTCAAAAGATGTCTATGATCTATGTATCTTTGCATGTGCGGCCTCCGGTAGTTGTAATGTAACCTTCAAAGATTTATCTAGACTTTTAGTATATGTAAAAGTTTGGATCAAAATTTTGTGGAAATGTGAGGGTGTGCATGCTTGTATGTAATGTATAATATGTGAACTGCTTGTGTAGTGTGCAGTGTACGGTATATACTTGTCATGCAGTGTTTGCATTTGTATCGATTCTGAATACAGTTTGCTTATTTTCTCTTCTGCCTTAGGTACATGGCAACCAAAGTTGTGAAAAATTCAGCAATAGATAAGACGTTTTCATATCTATGAAAAAAAAAAACTATAATCCAAAAAAGTAATTCAACGATAAGAGCACACGGAATTAGAGAACCTAAAATATCTTAAAAATATTACTCCAATTAAACTAGAATCAGACAAAAGTATAAATGCAATAAATATTTCATTGAGATTCACAACTACACAAAAATAAAAATTAAAATGTCTACGTTAGCAACAGCAAGAATCAATGGAAGCTAGGGGAGGCTGATGGGAGGCACAAAATGATGAAGTTAAAAAACAATTTAACGAGAAGACACAATACTTCCAAGGAGTGAGGATAACAGGTATGTATACTCACACAAATATAGCCACGAATATAGAGATTTGGTGTAAAGTAATCCACAAAAACATCAATAGCAAAAACATAAAGGTGCATTATAATTAAACATTCTCAAAAATTCGAATAGACTGTGTCACCACATACGGCTCCACTTCTGACCCCCAGATGAAGTAGCGTCAATATTTGTGTTGTGATCTAAGGTGGAGGCGGATTTGATGACTGTGTATTATTATTACTTTTTTTGGGCGTATCTGATTATAATGCAACTTTATCTTTTAACTTTTGATTTTATTTTTGTTCATTATATTGCAACAAATCTGTATATGTCTAATTTGTAGAATTGCATTGTAATTAACCTTGTAGATATTTATGTTTCTATACATACCTGTTATCATCACTCTTCCGTAACATTTTCTTGTTAGCGTAGAGTCTTTTACCAACAGAGAAGTTGGTACAGGTCTCCAGGATACAGATGCCTCTCTGGTAGACCACATGTTACAGACAGAAGTTTAGCCCAATTCCCTGAAATCATCTTTAAGGACTTTCTAGCTGCCTCTAACTTTGTAATTTATGACAATGGACATTGTGATCGATGGGTCCTCACCAGTCCTGCCCAGCAATCTGTCAACCTGAGACACGATGTCCCAAATTCAAACACCAGGATGACAGCACACCATTCTATCGATCCCTATTTTGTGACAGATTGCCCTATCTATTCTTCAAATAATGGTGGACTGACAGCACATCTGGCCTGCCCTGCGCTCCTATTTACTCTGCTACAGGAGCAGACACTATTCCGGCTGTCAGAGGATGTGTCTTGCTACAGCAGTGCAAGCCCTTGGACTGATATCCCCCTATTCTGTCAACTTAGTAAAATTTTGGGGATGTGACAGATCAGAACTAGCCTCCCCGATAATCTTTCCTCTACCCCGTCTTCTAATTGTCACCCAACAATCTTTATTGATTTAATTGTGTAATTCATTCAAAAAGTGATTGCCCCCTAAACCTAATAACTGGTTAGGCCACCCTTGGAAGCAACGACTGCAGTTAAGCTTTTGCGATAACTTGCAATTAGTCTTTTACAACATTCTGGAGGATTTTTGGCCCATTCGTCTTTGCAGAGTTGTTGTAATTCAGGCACATTGGAGGGTTTCGAAGCATGAGCCACCATTTTAAGGTCATTCCTGCCATGATCCAGTTTGGGGTTTGTTTCTGATTATTCTCTCCCCAGGATAGTCATGCGGGGGTTAATCTTCATTACCTCATTTTGGGACCCGTCTGGCTATTTCAGTTAGCTGTTACCTGCAAGCAGTGTCAGTTATGGTTCCTGTCTGTGGCTTGAGCAGCTGACCAAATACACCCTGATTTGTCCTCTGCCCGTTTACCTAGGTCCAATTCCTGTGTTCCCCTGTGACTTCGCTCATTGTAGTTCTCGCTCTCCATGTTGTCACCCCTTGGTATTTGACTCGGCTTGTCCTGTGACATGTTTCACTGTCTTGCGTCTCTGGCTTTCCTGCTCCCGATCGGCTCTGACTTCTTTGGCTTGTTTCTGGCCACGTGTATTGCTGTGACCTCAGGTACTTCTTTCCCTCTCTGTAGCTGACCTGTCTTTTTCTGACTACTCTTTCGCCTCCTAGTGGCTTCTGCCTGTTGCTCTGTGATTTCACTGTGAGTGTATCTGTTTTCCTTCACCGGCACCCACTGGTGGAGTTTGTGTGCTACTGCGCTGCAGCAGGCATGACATTATAACTGACCAATTTATATAGAGCGGTTTATTCATTTTTTTTCCTCTGGCTATGGATACGCTGTGAGACCTGGCTGACCAGATGTCCAGTTTGACGACGATGATGATGGATTTGTCGGTGGAACATAGCGCCCTGGCCACATCCCATAGTCAGTTAGAGAAAGAGTTAACAGAGATGATTAAAACTGAATGGTGCCACCCCTCATGTTGTCAGCAGGTCTGGCAATTCAGTAGATGTCACCTTGCACTCTTCCGAACCCTCGGTCAAGCTTCCTGACACCTTTGCTGGTGAGAAGGATACATTTTGTACGTTTAGGGAGAGTTGCAAATTATTGTTTTCCCTTAGACCTCAATCGTTTGGGGATGAGAGTCAGCAGATGGGAATAATTATTTCCTTACTCCAGGAAGGTCCATAATCTTGGGCTTTCTCGTTGTCCCCCACTGCCCCTGAACGGATGTTGGTGGATAGGTTTTTTGAGGCCCTAGGACATATCTATGATGAACCAGACCGTGTTAGGGAGGTAGAGGATACTATCATGGGTCTTGCCCAGGGGAAGCTCTCAGCCGAGTGGTATTGCTCGGAGTTTAGACGATGGTCCCCAGATGTCTCATGGAACGACTCTGTACTCAGGTGCCAGTTCCGGAAGGGACTGTCTGACCATTTGAAGGATGCTCTAGTTCTCCATCCACCACCTAGTTCTTTAGAGGAGGCTATGACTCCTGCCTTCCGGAAGGATCGAAGACTAAGGGAGAGGGGTGTCACGCAGCGAGAAGGTCCTTTGCTTCCAAGTAACCCGGATACTATGCCTCAGTCCGAGCCCATGGAGGTGGAGGTCACCACCATCAAGGAAGTGGAGAAGAGACAACAAGGTGATGTGAGATTCTGCTTCTACTGTAGAAGTCCAGGACACTGGAAGAAGGACTGTCCCTCCTGTTCGCCGACTCCCATGGTGCCGGGAAATGCCTAAGTCTGGTTAACTGTCGAGGAGGTTGCTCAGACTCTCAGGTACCTTTGTCCTCATCTCTTAAACTACTGTTGGAAGAAAAACTTTGTGTCAAGAACGGTTGTACCTCCACTTCAGCTTTTTTGGATTGTGGGTCATCTTTGAACTCTATTGACTTGGATTTGGTGGCCAAATGCAAGATAGGGACAGTCAGGTTGGAAACTCCCATTAATATCGTGGCCATTGATAAAACACCTCTCACTAAGAATGTTGTTAAGTTTATCTCTGAGGAGTTTATCCGTAAGGTGGGGGGTTCTGTCATCAAGAACGTTTAACATGTTTTATTATAGACAATCTACCTACAGGACTGGTGTTGGAGTTTCTGTTAAATAACCCAATCATTGATTGGTAATATCGGGGCATTGTTAATTGGGGTCCTAATTGTTCTGAAGATTGCCTTGGTAATGTGTCTGTGTCATCCGTCACTCTGGAGGGTATTCCGAAGTACCTGAAGGATTTTGAGGATGTATTCTCCAAAAAGAAGGTTGAGGTTCTACCACCACACCGCCCATTCAATTGTGCTGTTAATCTCGTCCTTGGTGCCAAACTGTCCAAGGCCTGTTTATACAATCTCTCCGGCCCTGAGTGGACTGCTATGATGGAGTATATCTCTGATAGCCTTTGTAATTCACCCCTCTGTGTCTCCTGTGGAGTTGGGGTTCTTTTTTGTGAACAAAAAAGATGGTGGTTTACACCCATGCCTCTATTTTCAAGAATTAAACAAGATCACCGTGAGGAATTCTTACCCCCTCCCACTTATTCCTGATTTGTGCAATCAATTGTACGGGGGATCGGGGCCAGGTGGTTCTCTAAGTTAGACCTCAGGGAAGCATATAATCTCATCTGCATGCGGGAGGGGGATTAGTGGAAAATGGCTTTCCTCACCTCCGAGGGTTTATTTGAGAACCTGGTTATGCCCTTTGTTCTGACAAATGCACTGTTAGGAATGGCGGAACGCACCAAATAATGATATTAGAGAATATGAGGTGCGTTCGAAGTCCAGGATCCACCGTGCAGAGATGACACCTGCTGCTGAGTACAGGCGGATGGACGCTTGCTCACACGTGGGTTAGACCTCACCCGGTGTGAATGGAAGTGAACTCTGTTGCTTCACAGAGTTGCCGTATATAAGCTACGCCCTGTTGACAGTCATAGGGTGCAGCTGAAGGACACTAGTGGGATCCCTATGAATCACCCCCACTAAACTGGTGATTGGACTCTCTCTGACCCTCGGTGGCACTTGAGCCCGCGCATAAGGATGCCCTGAGTCAGATGCTGAGTCCAAGCGGGAATTCCCACCATACACTGACCGGCTGTCAGGAAAGCGCACTGATTGCGCACGGTGCCGTACAGGCGGGTATTGCGAATAGACGCAGAATTGTGTGCTAAGTGTGCAGGTAGCACTGTCGGGCACTAGGTAGCTTCCACCATTCGCGAGCAGTCATCGACACTAGGAATGGAAATCATTAAGAGCTTTCCTCCATCGACAGACATTCATCTACACAAACACATTATCAAGTTAATACTAGTGCATGGCTGAGCGGCCATGCAAACCTTTTATAGACCTGAGCATGTGACCCCCGACCTCCAATGGGAGCTCGGCCCATGGGCATGCTCAGTATAGGAAAATCTGGACTTAGTCCCAGAAATGCCTGCTTGCTGTTGATCAGTTCTGGCTACAAAGGCAGAGCAGGAAAAAGGCAGCAGTAACCAAGTGCACAGTATGAGCTTGAGCCAGATGCTGGGATCTACATCTCTGCTGAGCAGGTTCCACTGCGGCTAGAGGAGAATGGGAGACCGCAGTAGACATGGTTCGCGATTCCTCCTGTGCAGTGGTGGGAACTAGACACATAACATCACCCCCCTCTTAAGGCCCCCCTCCTTGTACCTTGCTATGCTCGAAGGCTGCAATGAGCTGTGGAGCCTGAATGTCCTCCACAGGCTCCCAGGACCTGTCCTCTGGATCATGATCCTTCCAATCCACCAAATAGAATCTTTTACCACTTACCACCTTAGACCCCATGATGGCGTTCAACTCGTAATCGTCCGTAGACCGGGACGTGAACGGGCTTAAAGAGGGACACATGAAAGGTGTTGGTGATGCCAACAGGAAAAACCTGTTCCAGGACCTTGAAGGGACCCAAGCAGAGAGGTGCAAACTTAGTGGACTCAACTTACAGCCTGATGTTATGGACAGAGAGCCACAGTAAATCGCCAGGAGCAAAGGTCAGAGCAGGTCGACGGTATGCATCGGCAGAAACCCTCATTCTCTACTTGGAGGCCTGGATGGTATCCTGTGTGCGGTCCCAAATGTCACGTTCCTCCACAGCCCAGTCTGTCTCCCCAGAGTTAGCGGAAGACACTGGCATTGGCACAGGAACCTGCGGATGCTGGATGTAAGTACAGAGGAATGGGGTCTGCCCAGTGGAGTCGGCTACAGCATTGTTCAGCACAAGCTCCGCCCATGGTAGCAAAGATGCCCAGTCATCCTACCTGGCTGATACAAAATGTCGCAGGTATGTGACCAGGGTCTGTTTGGCCCTCTCTACCAACCCCTTCGTCTCAGGATGGTATGCTGGATGGTATGCTGAAGAGAGATTCAGCTTGATGCTGAGAATGCGACAAAGCTTTCTACAGACTTTAGACGCAAACTGGGGGCCCAAGTCACTGACAATTTTGTCTGGCATACCATGTAGGCAGAAAATGTGCTTGATAAACAATGCCGCCAAGGCCTATGCAGAAGGTAGCCAAGAAAGCGGCACCAAGTGCACCATTTTGGAAAAATGGTCGGTGACTACCCAAATAATCTTGCAGTTACGGGACTTGGGTAAGCCCACCACAAAGTCCACACCCGCCCACATTTAGCCTCTGACGTCACGGGCCATATGCGGCCACCAGTACGTCCTCGCCAGAAGCTAAGATGTCCTTTTGGTCCCAAAGTGTCCACCCACCCTGGACAAGTGAGCCCAAGAGAGAACCTCCGATCACAAATTAGATGGCACAAAAGTCTTACCCGGGGCACAGACTCTAGCGAAATGGGGGCCATGGTCCTCAGGCTCTCAGAAGGAACAATAAGCTCAGGTGCCTCCTCCTCCTCTGCTGTTGACACTACGGAGCATGAGAGAGCATCGCCACAAATGTTCTTCTCCCCGGAGAGAAAATGGAGAGTGAAATGGAACTGAGAGAAGAACAGGGACCATTTGGCCTGGCGAGAATTTAGGGCAGTCTTTATATAGACCAAATTCTTGTGGTCGGTGTAAACTTGAAAGGGAATGCGAGCCCCCTCAAGGAGGTGTCTCCACTCCAAGAAAGACAACTTCATGGCTAGAAACTCCCTGTCCACAATGGAATAATTCCTCTCCGCTCTTGTGAAGGTCTTGGAGAAGAAGAAGCAAGGATGCTTCCAACCTTGAGCATCCTTCTGGAAGAGGACTGCTCCAGCATTGACGGAAGAGGCATCCAACTCCATGATAAATGGTTTATCAACATCAGGGCAATGTAAAATGGGAGCGCTAGCAAAGTGTGACTTAATAGAGAGAAAGGCCTTGGAAACCTCCTCTGACCACAATTTAGGATTTGCTCCCTTCTTGTTGAGGGCAACCAAGGGAGCATCCAAAGTTGAGAAGTGGGGAATGAACTGGCGATAATAATTAATGAACCCCATAAAGCACTTCACCGCTTTAAGAGAATGGGGTTCCTGCCAGTCCATCACAGCCTGTAGCTTGGCAGGATTCAAGGCCAATCCCTGGGTGGAGATGATATAGCCCAGGAAAGGCAAGGATTCCTGTTCAAATACACACTTCTCCAACTTGGCATAGAGGGAGTTTGCCCATAGGAGGTTGAAGACTTTGCAAACATCTCACCGGTGGGAGTCTATATCTGGAGAGTATATCATCCAGATAGACTAGAACCGACGTGGTGAGCATATCCTGAAAGATATCATTCACAAAATCTTTGAAAAGGCAGGGGCATTATAGAGCCCGAAGAGCATCACCAGGTATTCATAGTGCCTGTCCCTGGTGTTAAATGCTGTCTTCCATTCATCCCCCTCATGGATGCGAATCAGGTTGTAAGCACTCTGCAGATCAAGTTTAGTCAATGCCCTCGTTCCCTGCAAACTATCGAATAGCTCTGATATCAGAGGCAGAGGGTATTTGTTCTTAACGGTGATAGCATTAATACATGTGTAATCAATGCATGGATGTAGTTCTCCGTTCTTCTTCTGCATGAAGAAGAACCCAGCCCCTGCAGGTGACACTGACTTCCTGATGAATACTCTTGCCAGATTCTCCTGGATGTATTGGGACATAGCCTCCATCTCCGGGAGAGACAGGGGATAGACTCGAACAACCGAAGATGTGCAAAAACAAAAATGAAAACACTATAGAAAAAAATACTAGATGGGAATATAATTTCATCACAGCTTTTAATCAGGGAAGTGTGCAAGTAAGACAGATTTTAAATAAGTATTGGTACATCCTAAGAAAGGATTCTTTTTTAAAACAATGGTTACCCAAGTATCCCGGTATCACATTTCGGAGGGGAGTTACAAATAAAAACATCATTGCTCCTAGTAATTTGGGGAAACCCCTTTCCTCTCTAAATACTAAAGAGACTCCTATACAACATCCTTTTGGAGTTTTCAAATGTGGATCTAAAAAGTGTCACTGCTGCAACATCATCAGCCATAAACAAAACTGTATAATATCAAGCAGTACAGGAGAAACCATAACTATAAATCGACACCTCACTTGTGATAGTGACTATGTTATTTATGTGATCACTTGTGCTTGTGGCCTTCAATACGTGGGTCGCACCACACAGACAGTGCGATTGCGTATGAATGGCCACAGGCACAACACCAAAAAAGGTTTTTTAAAACATAGTCTGTCCAGACACCTTCTGGTCAAACATCACCAAAAATTTGACATAAAGGTAACCCCTGTGGAGCAAATACCACAGAATGACATCAACAGAATCCAGAAATTAAATAGAAAGGAGTCCTATTGGATTTTTCGATTAAAAACCTTATATCCCGATGGCCTCAATGAAACAGTGGAAAATGTATAGAGATTCGCAATGGAGAGGGGAGGAGGAGGGAGAGGGATAAGAGGTAAATGAAAGATGAAGGGAATAAGGGAGAGAAGAAAAGAGAAAAAGGAGTAAAGAATTTAAAAAAAAGAGGTATATATATATATATATATATATATATATATATATATATATGTATGTATGTTCATATAGGTATATGTATTTTTTCTCCCTTCTGAATTCTGCTATAATGTTATGTAATTGAATTGTTTTATAAATATTTGTGGAAAGGATTACAGAATCCACTGTGCAATTTTGCATTTTATAATGTGCTTCGCATATTTATTAATTAATTTATTCATTTAATTTTTATTTTTCATTTTTTATTATTCTCTCCTTTCCTAACTTTTAAATTTTGCTAAGACGATATGTAATTTAATTGCTTTTTAAATACTTTTTGAAAGGATTTACTGTGTAACTCTACAATTTATAATATGTCTTGTATATTTATTTACATATATATATATATTTTTTTTTATTATACCAGGATTGGTTTAAGATCACACTGACTCACTTGGGGTGAAGTGTTAATCCTAATCAATTCAGGCACACCCCTGCTATGTGTTAGGAGTCAGCAGTCTATAATAATAACTTTCTTGTAAAACATTTTTAAAAGCACATATTATACCTGATGAAGGCCGTTGTGGGCTGAAACGCGTTGTTTTGTTCTTATTAAAGTGTCCTAATAAATTTGGTACTGATCAAATTATCTCAACGTTCAAATTATCTTTGTCTTCCGGAAGCGCCTAGAAAGGAATTTTTTTTTCTCTAACAATTGTCCCCTTGAAGGACAGTTTGGAGAAAAACGTCACAGTGTCTTGTGTACCTCCTCCTATAACCACTAGACGCTGATGTTTTCCCGACCCCTGGGACATTTCCTAGCATAATGTCCAGACTGCTGTCATACAGGACAGACCTTGGGTGCACGAGCGGTGCCACCCGTGACACTTCCATTGCCTTAGGTGGCTCAGACTCCTGGACCAGAGATTCCAAAGGTTTGGTGAAGGTGGGAGCCAAGCGAAACCTCTGCCTACTCTGGGCTTGCTCCAACCTTCACTAATTAAAATTAAGATCAATGCAGGTATATATAGCTATAGCTATTAGCTCCTCCCTAGCAGGAATCTCCCTAGTGGCCAAGGTGTCCTTCACATGGTCAGCCAGTCCCCTCTAGAATACTGGGATAAGGACTTTATCCGACCAGTCCAGCTCATATGCCAATGTCCGGAAGTGGATAGCAAAATGGCTGACCATGGACAAATCCTGTATCAATGCCAGCAGTTGGAGCGTCGAATCATGGGTGACATGAGGTCCCATAAAGACTTGTTTTAGAGTGTCCAGGAAACTCAAAGCACTCTGCACCACATGATCGTCACGCTCCCACAGCGGCATTGCCCAATCCAATGCCCTGCCCAACAGAAGGGATATAATAAATCCCACTCTAGCCAATTCCGTGGGAAAACGTGCAGCCAGGAGCTCAAGGTGTCTGGCACACTGGCTCACGAATCCCCAACACAGCGTACTGTTGCCAGCAAACTTATCCGGCAATGGAAGACGGAATAATGTTTAGGGGGAGGAGTGTGTCTATGTGTAAATTCGTCCTTAAAACCCATCAGGCGTGATATTATAGGTGAATCTAATGAAAATGCAGAGTCCCTGTGGTTGGAGATAAGGGGAGGGGGAAAAAATTATAAATTACTGATAGGGGTTTGTTATAAATCTCCAAAAATGATGGAAGCAATGGAGAATATCCTCTTAAAGCAAATAAATGAAGGGGAAGTCATTATTATGGGGGACTTCAACTACCCTGAAATAGATTGGGAATGGAAATCAGCAGATCCAGCAAAGGTAATTGTTTTTTGACAACTATGAGAGACAATTACCTTTCACAACTGGTTCAGGACCCAACAAGAAGGGGGGCACTGCTAGACCTAATATTAACTAACAGGCCAGACCGCATAGCAAATATAAGGGTTGGGGGTCACTTGGGGAATAGCGATCACAAAATAATAAGTTTTCATGTATCCTTCAATAAGATGTGTAGTAGAGGGGTAACAAGGACACTAAACTTCAGGAGGGCAAATTTCCAATGGATGAGAGATGATCTTGGTGCAATTAACTGGGATGATATCCTGAGACAGAAAAATACACAAAGACAATGGGAGACATTTATTAGCATCCTGGATAGGACCTGTGCACAGTATATACCATATGGGAATAAACATACTAGAAATAGGAGGAAACCAATATGGCTAAATAGAGCTGTAAGGGGCGCAATAAGTGACAAAAAGAAAGCATTTAGAGAATTAAAGGAAGTAGGTAGTGAGGAGGCATTAAATAAATACAAAAAATTAAATAAATTCTGTAAAAAGCAAATCAAGGCAGCAAAGATTGAGACAGAGAGGCTCATTGCCAGAGAGAGTAAAAATAATCCCAAAATATTCTTTAACTACATAAATAGTAAGAAACTAAAAAATGATAGTGTTGGCCCCCTTAAAAATAGTCTGTGTGAAATGGTGGATGAGGATGAGGAAAAAGCCAATATGCTAAATGACTTTTTTCATCAGTGTTTACACAAGAAAATCCCATGGCAGACAAAATAAGTAGTGATAAAAATTCCCCATTAAGTGTCACCTGCTTAACCCAGCAGGAAGTGCGGCGGCGTCTAAAAATCACTAAAATTAACAAGTCTCCAGGCCCGGATGGGATACACCCCCGAGTTATTTTTAATCTTTAAAGACTCCATAATAACAGGGTCTGTACCACAGGACTGGCGTAGAGCAAATGTGGTGCCAATATTCAAAAAGGGGACAAAAACTGAACTCGGAAATTATAGGCCAGTAAGCTTAACTAGGGTTGAGCGACCTTGACCTTTTTAGAGTCGAGTCGTGTTTCGCGAAACCCGACTATCTTAGAAGTCGAGTCGAGTGGAATCGGCCGATTATGGCGAAAAGTCGGGTATCGCCCGAAACACGAAACCCAATGCAAGTCAATGGGGGAGCATAGTCGGCAGTGAGTGGAGGCCAGGAAAACACCTACACTGCCCATTTTAATGGCAAAAACATCCATTCTTGTTACAGAAGCTTGTCAATCGTAATTTAGCTTATAATAATTGGAAGGCATTTGAAATTGGGGGTCATTTGGCTAAAGTTGTGGGGGGAAGGGCTGGTTCAAGTAATTAGTGGGCCCAGTAAATCTGGACCACGTCACGGCAGTGGAGCAGGGAGAGGTAAGTATTTCAACTTTGCAAGTGCTGTGATCCTGAGCAAGCAGGGGGGGCCCACTCGTTGGCATTGGCACTGGCACAGGGCCCCTCAAAGTACAGCGGTGTGTTTGCACGGCGGGGGCACCTCCCACCGGCAGCAACACTTTTGCGTACTATGAGAGGCCCTGTGCCAGTGACGTCGCCAACTAGTATTCCTCCCCCCACCTGATGAAGGAACCTGCATTTTCATCTGCACCTTCCTCTTTGTCCCCGTGTAAGGTGGTATGGTATGCGGGAAGAGGAACCTGACTTTCAGCAGGGTCACAATCTTGCTGTGTAGCATGCACGGGGAATTTTGCGTTATGGGTCAATGTACCAGCAGACTCATCTATCACTGGCTGGGCAATGGGCAGGATGAGGAGGAAACACAGATATAGGCCCAAAGAATAAAGTTGGCTAAATGCAGTTCAAAATTGGTAACACAGGACTAACCAGGGGGCATTGCAGTGGAGGACAACTGGAATGAGAGGCTGACACAGAGAGTAGGCCCAAATCAGTAAGTAGTCGAAATGCAGTTCAAAATTGGCAACCGTAGTAAACAGGCGGCACAGCTTTGTTCAGTGGAGGAGAACAGCAAGGAGTGGCAGACACCGATAGTAGGCCCCAACCCAACTAGTAGGCCAAATGCAGTCTAACATTAACAACTACTTAACGAGAGCCTGAAAATGGAATTTCAGGACAGGAAACCAGGAGAACAGCAAGGAGCGGCAGACACTGTTAGTAGGCCCCAAACCAACTAGTACGCCAAATGCAGTTGTTCCATTTAACCACAATTTAATGAGAGCCTGAAGATAGAAGCTCAGGAAAGGCAACCTGGAGAACACCTTGGAGTGTAACACACCATCTCTCTACACCCCATACCCAATTTGTAGGCCTAATGCAGTGTAGTTTCCAACAACTACTAAACGAGAGCATGAAGATCGAAGCAATGGAGAGGAAACCTGGGGAACACCTTGGAGTGGAACACACCATCTCTCTACACCCCATACCCAATTTGTAGGCCTAATGCAGTGTAGTTTCCAACAACTACTAAACGAGAGCATGAAGATCGAAGCAATGGAGAGGAAACCTGGGGAACACCTTGGAGTGGAACACACCATCTCTCTACAGTGGAACACACCATCTCTCTACACCCCATACCCAATTTGTAGGCCTAATGCCGCGTAGTTTCCAACAACTACTAAACAAGAGCCAGAAGATCGAAGCTCAGGAAAGGCAACCTGGAGAACACCTTGGAGTGGAACACACCATCTCTCTACACCCCATACCCAATTTGTAGGCCTGATGCAGCGTAGTTTCCAACAACTACTAAACGAGAGCATGAAGATCGAAGCAATGGAGAGGAAACCTGGGGAACACCTTGGAGTGGAACACACTGTCTCTCTACACCCCATACCCAATTTGTAGGCCTAATGCAGTGTAGTTTCCAACAACTACTAAACGAGAGCATTAAGATCGCAGCAATGGCGAGGAAACCTGGGGAACACCTTGGAGTGGAACACACCATCTCTCTACACCCCATACCCAATTTGTAGGCCTAATGCAGTGTAGTTTCCAAAAACTACTAAACGAGAGCATGAAGATCGAAGCAATGGAGAGGAAACCTGGGGAACACCTTGGAGTGGTACACACCATCTCTCTACACCCCATACCCAATTTGTAGGCCTAATGCAGTGTAGTTTCCAACAACTACTAAACAAGAGCATGAAGATCGAAGCAATGGAGAGGAAACCTGGGGAACACCTTGGAGTGGAACACACCATCTCTCTACACCGCATACCCAATTTGTAGGCCTAATGCAGCGTAGTTTCCAACAACTACTAAACGAGAGCCAGAAGATCGAAGCTCAGGAAAGGCAACCTGGAGAACACCTTGGAGAGGAAAACACCATCTCTCTACACCCCATACCCAATTTGTAGGCCTAATGCAGCGTAGTTTAAAACAACTACTAAACGAGAGCATGAAGATCGAAGCAATGGAGAGGAAACCTGGGGAACACCTTGGAGTGGAACACACCATCTCTCTACACCCCATACCCAATTTGTAGGCCTAATGCAGTGTAGTTTCCAACAACTACTAAACGAGAGCATGAAGATCGAAGCAATGGAGAGGAAACCTGGGGAACACCTTGGAGTGGAACACACCATCTCTCTACACCCCATACCCAATTTGTAGGCCTAATGCAGTGTAGTTTCAAACAACTACTAAACGAGAGCATGAAGATCGAAACAATGGAGAGGAAACCTGGGGAACACCTTGGAGTGGAACACACCATCTCTCTACACCCCATACCCAATTTGTAGGACTAATGCAGTGTAGTTTCCAACAACTACTAAACGAGAGCATGAAGATCGAAGCAATGTGGACGAAACCTGGGGAACACCTTGGAGTGTAACACACCGTCTCTCTACACCCCATACCCAATATGTAGGCCTAATGCAGTGTAGTTTCCAACAACTACTAAACGTGAGCATTAAGATCGCAGCAATGGCGAGGAAGCCTGGGGAACACCTTGGAGTGGAACACACCATCTCTCTACACCCCATACCCAATTTGTAGGCCTAATGCAGTGTAGTTTCCACCAACTACTAAACGAGAGCATGAAGATCGAAGCAATGGAGAGGAAACCTGGGGAACACCTTGGAGTGGAACACACCATCTCTCTACACCCCATACCCAATTTGTAGGCCTAATGCAGTGTAGTTTTCAACAACTACTAAACGAGAGTCGGAAGATCGAAGCAATGTGGACGAAACCTGGGGAACACCTTGGAGTGTAACACACCGTCTCTCTACACCCCATACCCAATTTGTAGGCCTAATGCAGTGTAGTTTCCAACAACTACTAAACGAGAGCATTAAGATCGCAGCAATGGCGAGGAAACCTGGGGAACACCTTGGAGTGGAACACACCATCTCTCTACACCCCATACCCAATTTGTAGGCCTAATGCAGCGTAGTTTCCAACAACTACTAAACGAGAGCATGAAGATCGAAGCAATGGAGAGGAAACCTGGGGAACACCTTGGAGTGGAACACACCATCTCTCTACACCCCATACCCAATTTGTAGGCCTAATGCAGCGTAGTTTCCAACAACTACTAAACGAGAGCATGAAGATCGAAGCAATGGAGAGGAAACCTGGGGAACACCTTGGAGTGGAACACACCATCTCTCTACACCCCATACCTAATTTGTAGGCCTAATGCAGTGTAGTTTCCAACAACTACTAAACGAGAGCATTAAGATTGCAGCAATGGCGAGGAAGCCTGGGGAACACCTTGGAGTGGAACACACCATCTCTCTACACCCCATACCCAATTTGTAGGCCTAATGCAGTGTAGGTTCCAACAACTACTAAACGAGAGCATGAAGATCGAAGCAATGGAGAGGAAACCTGGGGAACACCTTGGAGTGGAACACACCATCTCTCTACACCCCATACCCAATTTGTAGGCCTAATGCAGTGTAGTTTTTAACAACTACTAAACGAGAGTCGGAAGATCGAAGCAATGTGGACGAAACCTGGGGAACACCTTGGAGTGTAACACACCGTCTCTCTACACCCCATACCCAATTTGTAGGCCTAATGCAGCGTAGTTTCCAACAACTACTAAACGAGAGCATTAAGATCGCAGCAATGGGGAGGAAACCTGGGGAACACCTTGGAGTGGAACACACCATCTCTCTACACCCCATACCCAATTTGTAGGCCTAATGCAGTGTAGTTTCCAACAACTACTAAACGAGAGCATGAAGATCGAAGCTCAGGAAAGGCAACCTGGAGAACACCTTGGAGTGGAACACACCATCTCTCTACACCCGATACCCAATTTGTAGGCCTAATGCAGCGTAGTTTCCAACAACTACTAAACGAGAGCATGAAGATCGAAGCAATGGAGAGGAAACCTGGGGAACACCTTGGAGTGGAACACACCATCTCTCTACACCCCATACCCAATTTGTAGGCCTAATGCAGCGTAGTTTCCAACAACTACTAAACGAGAGCATGAAGATCGAAGCAATGGAGAGGAAACCTGGGGAACACCTTGGAGTGGAACACAGCATCTCTCTACACCCCATACCCAATTTGTAGGCCTAATGCAGTGTAGTTTCCAACAACTACTAAACGAGAGCATGAAGATCGAAGCAATGGAGAGGAAACCTGGGGAACACCTTGGAGTGGAACACACCATCTCTCTATACCCCATACCCAATTTGTAGGCCTAATGCAGTGTAGTTTCCAACAACTACTAAACGAGAGCATGAAGATCGAAGCAATGGAGAGGAAACCTGGGGAACACCTTGGAGTGGAACACACCATCTCTCTACACCCCATACCCAATTTGTAGGCCTAATGCAGCGTAGTTTCCAACAATTACTAAACGAGAGCCAGAAGATCGAAGATCAGGAAAGGCAACCTGGAGAACACCTTGGAGTGGAACACACCATCTCTCTACACCCCATACCCAATTTGTAGGCCTAATGCAGCGTAGTTTCCAACAACTACTAAACGAGAGCATGAAGATCGAAGCAATGGAGAGGAAACCTGGGGAACACCTTGGAGTGGAACACACCATCTCTCTACACCCCATACCCAATTTGTAGGCCTAATGCAGTGTAGTTTCCAACAACTACTAAACGAGAGCATTAAGATCGCAGCAATGGCGAGGAAACCTGGGGAACACCTTGGAGTGGAACACACCATCTCTCTACACCCCATACCCAATTTGTAGGCCTAATGCAGCGTAGTTTCCAACAACTACTAAACGAGAGCATGAAGATCGAAGCAATGGAGAGGAAACCTGGGGAACACCTTGGAGTGGAACACACCATCTCTCTACACCCCATACCCAATTTGTAGGCCTAATGCAGCGTAGTTTCCAACAACTACTAAACGAGAGCATGAAGATCGAAGCAATGGAGAGGAAACCTGGGGAACACCTTGGAGTGGAACACACCATCTCTCTACACCCCATACCTAATTTGTAGGCCTAATGCAGTGTAGTTTCCAACAACTACTAAACGAGAGCATTAAGATCGCAGCAATGGCGAGGAAGCCTGGGGAACACCTTGGAGTGGAACACACCATCTCTCTACACCCCATACCCAATTTGTAGGCCTAATGCAGTGTAGGTTCCAACAACTACTAAACGAGAGCATGAAGATCGAAGCAATGGAGAGGAAACCTGGGGAACACCTTGGAGTGGAACACACCATCTCTCTACACCCCATACCCAATTTGTAGGCCTAATGCAGTGTAGTTTTTAACAACTACTAAACGAGAGTCGGAAGATCGAAGCAATGTGGACGAAACCTGGGGAACACCTTGGAGTGTAACACACCGTCTCTCTACACCCCATACCCAATTTGTAGGCCTAATGCAGCGTAGTTTCCAACAACTACTAAACGAGAGCATTAAGATCGCAGCAATGGGGAGGAAACCTGGGGAACACCTTGGAGTGGAACACACCATCTCTCTACACCCCATACCCAATTTGTAGGCCTAATGCAGTGTAGTTTCCAACAACTACTAAACGAGAGCATGAAGATCGAAGCTCAGGAAAGGCAACCTGGAGAACACCTTGGAGTGGAACACACCATCTCTCTACACCCGATACCCAATTTGTAGGCCTAATGCAGCGTAGTTTCCAACAACTACTAAACGAGAGCATGAAGATCGAAGCAATGGAGAGGAAACCTGGGGAACACCTTGGAGTGGAACACACCATCTCTCTACACCCCATACCCAATTTGTAGGCCTAATGCAGCGTAGTTTCCAACAACTACTAAACGAGAGCATGAAGATCGAAGCAATGGAGAGGAAACCTGGGGAACACCTTGGAGTGGAACACAGCATCTCTCTACACCCCATACCCAATTTGTAGGCCTAATGCAGTGTAGTTTCCAACAACTACTAAACGAGAGCATGAAGATCGAAGCAATGGAGAGGAAACCTGGGGAACACCTTGGAGTGGAACACACCATCTCTCTACACCTCATACCCAATTTGTAGGCCTAATGCAGCGTAGTTTCCAACAACTACTAAACGAGAGCATGAAGATCGAAGCAATGGAGAGGAAACCTGGGGAACACCTTGGAGTGGAACACAGCATCTCTCTACACCCCATACCCAATTTGTAGGCCTAATGCAGTGTAGTTTCCAACAACTACTAAACGAGAGCATGAAGATCGAAGCAATGGAGAGGAAACCTGGGGAACACCTTGGAGTGGAACACACCATCTCTCTATACCCCATACCCAATTTGTAGGCCTAATGCAGTGTAGTTTCCAACAACTACTAAACGAGAGCATGAAGATCGAAGCAATGGAGAGGAAACCTGGGGAACACCTTGGAGTGGAACACACCATCTCTCTACACCCCATACCCCATTTGTAGGCCTAATGCAGCGTAGTTTCCAACAATTACTAAACGAGAGCCAGAAGATCGAAGATCAGGAAAGGCAACCTGGAGAACACCTTGGAGTGGAACACACCATCTCTCTACACCCCATACCCAATTTGTAGGCCTAATGCAGCGTAGTTTCCAACAACTACTAAACGAGAGCATGAAGATCGAAGCAATGGAGAGGAAACCTGGGGAACACCTTGGAGTGGAACACACCATCTCTCTACACCCCATACCCAATTTGTAGGCCTAATGCAGTGTAGTTTCCAACAACTACTAAACGAGAGCATTAAGATCGCAGCAATGGCGAGGAAACCTGGGGAACACCTTGGAGTGGAACACACCATCTCTCTACACCCCATACCCAATTTGTAGGCCTAATGCAGTGTAGTTTCCAACAACTACTAAACGAGAGCATGAAGATCGAAACAATGGAGAGGAAACCTGGGGAACACCTTGGAGTGGAACACACCATCTCTCTACACCCCATACCCAATTTGTAGGCCTAATGCAGTGTAGTTTCCAACAACTACTAAACGAGAGCATGAAGATCGAAACAATGGAGAGGAAACCTGGGGAACACCTTGGAGTGGAACACACCATCTCTCTACACCCCATACCCAATTTGTAGGCCTAATGCAGTGTAGTTTCCAACAACTACTAAACGAGAGCATGAAGATCGAAGCAATGTGGACGAAACCTGGGGAACACCTTGGAGTGTAACACACCGTCTCTCTACACCCCATACCCAATATGTAGGCCTAATGCAGTGTAGTTTCCAACAACTACTAAACGAGAGCATTAAGATCGCAGCAATGGCGAGGAAGCCTGGGGAACACCTTGGAGTGGAACACACCATCTCTCTACACCCCATACCCAATTTGTAGGCCTAATGCAGTGTAGTTTCCAACAACTACTAAACGAGAGCATGAAGATCGAAGCAATGGAGAGGAAACCTGGGGAACACCTTGGAGTGGAACACACCATCTCTCTACACCGCATACCCAATTTGTAGGCCTAATGCAGCGTAGTTTCCAACAACTACTAAACGAGAGCCAGAAGATCGAAGCTCAGGAAAGGCAACCTGGAGAACACCTTGGAGAGGAAAACACCATCTCTCTACACCCCATACCCAATTTGTAGGCCTAATGCAGCGTAGTTTAAAACAACTACTAAACGAGAGCATGAAGATCGAAGCAATGGAGAGGAAACCTGGGGAACACCTTGGAGTGGAACACACCATCTCTCTACACCCCATACCCAATTTGTAGGCCTAATGCAGTGTAGTTTCCAACAACTACTAAACGAGAGCATGAAGATCGAAGCAATGGAGAGGAAACCTGGGGAACACCTTGGAGTGGAACACACCATCTCTCTACACCCCATACCCAATTTGTAGGCCTAAAGCAGTGTAGTTTCCAACAACTACTAAACGAGAGCATGAAGATCGAAACAATGGAGAGGAAACCTGGGGAACACCTTGGAGTGGAACACACCATCTCTCTACACCCCATACCCAATTTGTAGGCCTAATGCAGTGTAGTTTCCAACAACTACTAAACGAGAGCATGAAGATCGAAGCAATGGAGAGGAAACCTGGGGAACACCTTGGAGTGGAACACACCATCTCTCTACACCCCATACCCAATTTGTAGGCCTAATGCAGCGTAGTTTCCAACAACTACTAAACGAGAGCATGAAGATCGAAGCAATGGAGAGGAAACCTGGGGAACACCTTGGAGTGGAACACACCATCTCTCTACACCCCATACCCAATTTGTAGGCCTAATGCAGTGTAGTTTCCAACAACTACTAAACGAGAGCATGAAGATCGAAGCAATGGAGAGGAAACCTGGGGAACACCTTGGAGTGGAACACACCATCTCTCTATACCCCATACCCAATTTGTAGGCCTAATGCAGTGTAGTTTCCAACAACTACTAAACGAGAGCATGAAGATCGAAGCAATGGAGAGGAAACCTGGGGAACACCTTGGAGTGGAACACACCATCTCTCTACACCCCATACCCAATTTGTAGGCCTAATGCAGCGTAGTTTCCAACAATTACTAAACGAGAGCCAGAAGATCGAAGATCAGGAAAGGCAACCTGGAGAACACCTTGGAGTGGAACACACCATCTCTCTACACCCCATACCCAATTTGTAGGCCTAATGCAGCGTAGTTTCCAACAACTACTAAACGAGAGCATGAAGATCGAAGCAATGGAGAGGAAACCTGGGGAACACCTTGGAGTGGAACACACCATCTCTCTACACACCATACCCAATTTGTAGGCCTAATGCAGTGTAGTTTCCAACAACTACTAAACGAGAGCATTAAGATCGCAGCAATGGCGAGGAAACCTGGGGAACACCTTGGAGTGGAACACACCATCTCTCTACACCCCATACCCAATTTGTAGGCCTAATGCAGTGTAGTTTCCAACAACTACTAAACGAGAGCATGAAGATCGAAACAATGGAGAGGAAACCTGGGGAACACCTTGGAGTGGAACACACCATCTCTCTACACCCCATACCCAATTTGTAGGCCTAATGCAGTGTAGTTTCCAACAACTACTAAACGAGAGCATGAAGATCGAAACAATGGAGAGGAAACCTGGGGAACACCTTGGAGTGGAACACACCATCTCTCTACACCCCATACCCAATTTGTAGGCCTAATGCAGTGTAGTTTCCAACAACTACTAAACGAGAGCATGAAGATCGAAGCAATGTGGACGAAACCTGGGGAACACCTTGGAGTGTAACACACCGTCTCTCTACACCCCATACCCAATATGTAGGCCTAATGCAGTGTAGTTTCCAACAACTACTAAACGAGAGCATTAAGATCGCAGCAATGGCGAGGAAGCCTGGGGAACACCTTGGAGTGGAACACACCATCTCTCTACACCCCATACCCAATTTGTAGGCCTAATGCAGTGTAGTTTCCAACAACTACTAAACGAGAGCATGAAGATCGAAGCAATGGAGAGGAAACCTGGGGAACACCTTGGAGTGGAACACACCATCTCTCTACACCGCATACCCAATTTGTAGGCCTAATGCAGCGTAGTTTCCAACAACTACTAAACGAGAGCCAGAAGATCGAAGCTCAGGAAAGGCAACCTGGAGAACACCTTGGAGAGGAAAACACCATCTCTCTACACCCCATACCCAATTTGTAGGCCTAATGCAGCGTAGTTTAAAACAACTACTAAACGAGAGCATGAAGATCAAAGCAATGGAGAGGAAACCTGGGGAACACCTTGGAGTGGAACACACCATCTCTCTACACCCCATACCCAATTTGTAGGCCTAATGCAGTGTAGTTTCCAAAAACTACTAAACGAGAGCATGAAGATCGAAGCAATGGAGAGGAAACCTGGGGAACACCTTGGAGTGGAACACACCATCTCTCTACACCCCATACCCAATTTGTAGGCCTAAAGCAGTGTAGTTTCCAACAACTACTAAACGAGAGCATGAAGATCGAAACAATGGAGAGGAAACCTGGGGAACACCTTGGAGTGGAACACACCATCTCTCTACACCCCATACCCAATTTGTAGGCCTAATGCAGTGTAGTTTCCAACAACTACTAAACGAGAGCATGAAGATCGAAGCAATGTGGACGAAACCTGGGGAACACCTTGGAGTGTAACACACCGTCTCTCTACACCCCATACCCAATATGTAGGCCTAATGCAGTGTAGTTTCCAACAACTACTAAACGAGAGCATGAAGATCGAAGCAATGGAGAGGAAACCTGGGGAACACCTTGGAGTGGAACACACCATCTCTCTACACCCCATACCCAATTTGTAGGCCTAATGCAGTGTAGTTTTCAACAACTACTAAACGAGAGTCGGAAAATCGAAGCAATGTGGACGATACCTGGGGTACACCTTGGAGTGTAACACACCGTCTCTCTACACCCCATACCCAATTTGTAGGCCTAATGCAGTGTAGTTTCCAACAACTACTAAACGAGAGCATTAAGATCGCAGCAATGGCGAGGAAACCTGGGGAACACCTTGGAGTGGAACACACCATCTCTCTACACCCCATACCCAATTTGTAGGCCTAATGCAGTGTAGTTTCCAACAACTACTAAACGAGAGCATGAAGATCGAAGCAATGGAGAGGAAACCTGGGGAACACCTTGGAGTGGAACACACCATCTCTCTACACCCCATACCCAATTTGTAGGCCTAATGCAGCGTAGTTTCCAACAACTACTAAACGAGAGCCAGAAGATCGAAGCTCAGGAAAGGCAACCTGGAGAACACCTTGGAGTGGAACACACCATCTCTCTACACCCCATACCCAATTTGTAGGCCTAATGCAGCGTAGTTTCCAACAACTACTAAACGAGAGCATGAAGATCGAAGCAATGGAGAGGAAACCTGGGGAACACCTTGGAGTGGAACACACCATCTCTCTACACCCCATACCCAATTTGTAGGCCTAATGCAGTGTAGTTTCCAACAACTACTAAACGAGAGCATGAAGATCGAAGCAATGGAGAGGAAACCTGGGGAACACCTTGGAGTGGAACACACCATCTCTCTATACCCCATACCCAATTTGTAGGCCTAATACAGTGTGGTTTCCAACAACTACTAAACGAGAGTCGGAAGATCGGAGCAATGTGGACGAAACCTGGGGAACACCTTGGAGTGTAACACACCGTCTCTCTACACCCCATACCCAATTTGTAGGCCTAATGCAGTGTAGTTTCCAACAACTACTAAACGAGAGCATTAAGATCGCAGCAATGGCGAGGAAACCTGGGGAACACCTTGGAGTGGAACACACCATCTCTCTACACCCCATACCCAATTTGTAGGCCTAATGCAGTGTAGTTTCCAACAACTACTAAACGAGAGCATGAAGATCGAAGCTCAGGAAAGGCAACCTGGAGAACACCTTGGAGTGGAACACACCATCTCTCTACACCCGATACCCAATTTGTAGGCCTAATGCAGCGTAGTTTCCAACAACTACTAAACGAGAGCATGAAGATCGAAGCAATGGAGAGGAAACCTGGGGAACACCTTGGAGTGGAACACACCATCTCTCTACACCCCATACCCAATTTGTAGGCCTAATGCAGCGTAGTTTCCAACAACTACTAAACGAGAGCATGAAGATCGAAGCAATGGAGAGGAAACCTGGGGAACACCTTGGAGTGGAACACAGCATCTCTCTACACCCCATACCCAATTTGTAGGCCTAATGCAGTGTAGTTTCCAACAACTACTAAACGAGAGCATGAAGATCGAAGCAATGGAGAGGAAACCTGGGGAACACCTTGGAGTGGAACACACCATCTCTCTATACCCCATACCCAATTTGTAGGCCTAATGCAGTGTAGTTTCCAACAACTACTAAACGAGAGCATGAAGATCGAAGCAATGGAGAGGAAACCTGGGGAACACCTTGGAGTGGAACACACCATCTCTCTACACCCCATACCCAATTTGTAGGCCTAATGCAGCGTAGTTTCCAACAATTACTAAACGAGAGCCAGAAGATCGAAGATCAGGAAAGGCAACCTGGAGAACACCTTGGAGTGGAACACACCATCTCTCTACACCCCATACCCAATTTGTAGGCCTAATGCAGCGTAGTTTCCAACAACTACTAAACGAGAGCATGAAGATCGAAGCAATGGAGAGGAAACCTGGGGAACACCTTGGAGTGGAACACACCATCTCTCTACACCCCATACCCAATTTGTAGGCCTAATGCAGTGTAGTTTCCAACAACTACTAAACGAGAGCATTAAGATCGCAGCAATGGCGAGGAAACCTGGGGAACTCCTTGGAGTGGAACACACCATCTCTCTACACCCCATACCCAATTTGTAGGCCTAATGCAGTGTAGTTTCCAACAACTACTAAACGAGAGCATGAAGATCGAAACAATGGAGAGGAAACCTGGGGAACACCTTGGAGTGGAACACACCATCTCTCTACACCCCATACCCAATTTGTAGGCCTAATGCAGTGTAGTTTCCAACAACTACTAAACGAGAGCATGAAGATCGAAACAATGGAGAGGAAACCTGGGGAACACCTTGGAGTGGAACACACCATCTCTCTACACCCCATACCCAATTTGTAGGCCTAATGCAGTGTAGTTTCCAACAACTACTAAACGAGAGCATGAAGATCGAAGCAATGTGGACGAAACCTGGGGAACACCTTGGAGTGTAACACACCGTCTCTCTACACCCCATACCCAATATGTAGGCCTAATGCAGTGTAGTTTCCAACAACTACTAAACGAGAGCATTAAGATCGCAGCAATGGCGAGGAAGCCTGGGGAACACCTTGGAGTGGAACACACCATCTCTCTACACCCCATACCCAATTTGTAGGCCTAATGCAGTGTAGTTTCCAACAACTACTAAACGAGAGCATGAAGATCGAAGCAATGGAGAGGAAACCTGGGGAACACCTTGGAGTGGAACACACCATCTCTCTACACCGCATACCCAATTTGTAGGCCTAATGCAGCGTAGTTTCCAACAACTACTAAACGAGAGCCAGAAGATCGAAGCTCAGGAAAGGCAACCTGGAGAACACCTTGGAGAGGAAAACACCATCTCTCTACACCCCATACCCAATTTGTAGGCCTAATGCAGCGTAGTTTAAAACAACTACTAAACGAGAGCATGAAGATCGAAGCAATGGAGAGGAAACCTGGGGAACACCTTGGAGTGGAACACACCATCTCTCTACACCCCATACCCAATTTGTAGGCCTAATGCAGTGTAGTTTCCAACAACTACTAAACGAGAGCATGAAGATCGAAGCAATGGAGAGGAAACCTGGGGAACACCTTGGAGTGGAACACACCATCTCTCTACACCCCATACCCAATTTGTAGGCCTAAAGCAGTGTAGTTTCCAACAACTACTAAACGAGAGCATGAAGATCGAAACAATGGAGAGGAAACCTGGGGAACACCTTGGAGTGGAACACACCATCTCTCTACACCCCATACCCAATTTGTAGGCCTAATGCAGTGTAGTTTCCAACAACTACTAAACGAGAGCATGAAGATCGAAGCAATGGAGAGGAAACCTGGGGAACACCTTGGAGTGGAACACACCATCTCTCTACACCCCATACCCAATTTGTAGGCCTAATGCAGCGTAGTTTCCAACAACTACTAAACGAGAGCATGAAGATCGAAGCAATGGAGAGGAAACCTGGGGAACACCTTGGAGTGGAACACACCATCTCTCTACACCCCATACCCAATTTGTAGGCCTAATGCAGTGTAGTTTCCAACAACTACTAAACGAGAGCATGAAGATCGAAGCAATGGAGAGGAAACCTGGGGAACACCTTGGAGTGGAACACACCATCTCTCTATACCCCATACCCAATTTGTAGGCCTAATGCAGTGTAGTTTCCAACAACTACTAAACGAGAGCATGAAGATCGAAGCAATGGAGAGGAAACCTGGGGAACACCTTGGAGTGGAACACACCATCTCTCTACACCCCATACCCAATTTGTAGGCCTAATGCAGCGTAGTTTCCAACAATTACTAAACGAGAGCCAGAAGATCGAAGATCAGGAAAGGCAACCTGGAGATCACCTTGGAGTGGAACACACCATCTCTCTACACCCCATACCCAATTTGTAGGCCTAATGCAGCGTAGTTTCCAACAACTACTAAACGAGAGCATGAAGATCGAAGCAATGGAGAGGAAACCTGGGGAACACCTTGGAGTGGAACACACGATCTCTCTACACACCATACCCAATTTGTAGGCCTAATGCAGTGTAGTTTCCAACAACTACTAAACGAGAGCATTAAGATCGCAGCAATGGCGAGGAAACCTGGGGAACACCTTGGAGTGGAACACACCATCTCTCTACACCCCATACCCAATTTGTAGGCCTAATGCAGTGTAGTTTCCAACAACTACTAAACGAGAGCATGAAGATCGAAACAATGGAGAGGAAACCTGGGGAACACCTTGGAGTGGAACACACCATCTCTCTACACCCCATACCCAATTTGTAGGCCTAATGCAGTGTAGTTTCCAACAACTACTAAACGAGAGCATGAAGATCGAAACAATGGAGAGGAAACCTGGGGAACACCTTGGAGTGGAACACACCATCTCTCTACACCCCATACCCAATTTGTAGGCCTAATGCAGTGTAGTTTCCAACAACTACTAAACGAGAGCATGAAGATCGAAGCAATGTGGACGAAACCTGGGGAACACCTTGGAGTGTAACACACCGTCTCTCTACACCCCATACCCAATATGTAGGCCTAATGCAGTGTAGTTTCCAACAACTACTAAACGAGAGCATTAAGATCGCAGCAATGGCGAGGAAGCCTGGGGAACACCTTGGAGTGGAACACACCATCTCTCTACACCCCATACCCAATTTGTAGGCCTAATGCAGTGTAGTTTCCAACAACTACTAAACGAGAGCATGAAGATCGAAGCAATGGAGAGGAAACCTGGGGAACACCTTGGAGTGGAACACACCATCTCTCTACACCGCATACCCAATTTGTAGGCCTAATGCAGCGTAGTTTCCAACAACTACTAAACGAGAGCCAGAAGATCGAAGCTCAGGAAAGGCAACCTGGAGAACACCTTGGAGAGGAAAACACCATCTCTCTACACCCCATACCCAATTTGTAGGCCTAATGCAGCGTAGTTTAAAACAACTACTAAACGAGAGCATGAAGATCAAAGCAATGGAGAGGAAACCTGGGGAACACCTTGGAGTGGAACACACCATCTCTCTACACCCCATACCCAATTTGTAGGCCTAATGCAGTGTAGTTTCCAAAAACTACTAAACGAGAGCATGAAGATCGAAGCAATGGAGAGGAAACCTGGGGAACACCTTGGAGTGGAACACACCATCTCTCTACACCCCATACCCAATTTGTAGGCCTAAAGCAGTGTAGTTTCCAACAACTACTAAACGAGAGCATGAAGATCGAAACAATGGAGAGGAAACCTGGGGAACACCTTGGAGTGGAACACACCATCTCTCTACACCCCATACCCAATTTGTAGGCCTAATGCAGTGTAGTTTCCAACAACTACTAAACGAGAGCATGAAGATCGAAGCAATGTGGACGAAACCTGGGGAACACCTTGGAGTGTAACACACCGTCTCTCTACACCCCATACCCAATATGTAGGCCTAATGCAGTGTAGTTTCCAACAACTACTAAACGAGAGCATGAAGATCAAAGCAATGGAGAGGAAACCTGGGGAACACCTTGGAGTGGAACACACCATCTCTCTACACCCCATACCCAATTTGTAGGCCTAATGCAGTGTAGTTTTCAACAACTACTAAACGAGAGTCGGAAAATCGAAGCAATGTGGACGATACCTGGGGTACACCTTGGAGTGTAACACACCGTCTCTCTACACCCCATACCCAATTTGTAGGCCTAATGCAGTGTAGTTTCCAACAACTACTAAACGAGAGCATTAAGATCGCAGCAATGGCGAGGAAACCTGGGGAACACCTTGGAGTGGAACACACCATCTCTCTACACCCCATACCCAATTTGTAGGCCTAATGCAGTGTAGTTTCCAACAACTACTAAACGAGAGCATGAAGATCGAAGCAATGGAGAGGAAACCTGGGGAACACCTTGGAGTGGAACACACCATCTCTCTACACCCCATACCCAATTTGTAGGCCTAATGCAGCGTAGTTTCCAACAACTACTAAACGAGAGCCAGAAGATCGAAGCTCAGGAAAGGCAACCTGGAGAACACCTTGGAGTGGAACACACCATCTCTCTACACCCCATACCCAATTTGTAGGCCTAATGCAGCGTAGTTTCCAACAACTACTAAACGAGAGCATGAAGATCGAAGCAATGGAGAGGAAACCTGGGGAACACCTTGGAGTGGAACACACCATCTCTCTACACCCCATACCCAATTTGTAGGCCTAATGCAGTGTAGTTTCCAACAACTACTAAACGAGAGCATGAAGATCGAAGCAATGGAGAGGAAACCTGGGGAACACCTTGGAGTGGAACACACCATCTCTCTATACCCCATACCCAATTTGTAGGCCTAATACAGTGTGGTTTCCAACAACTACTAAACGAGAGTCGGAAGATCGGAGCAATGTGGACGAAACCTGGGGAACACCTTGGAGTGTAACACACCGTCTCTCTACACCCCATACCCAATTTGTAGGCCTAATGCAGTGTAGTTTCCAACAACTACTAAACGAGAGCATTAAGATCGCAGCAATGGCGAGGAAACCTGGGGAACACCTTGGAGTGGAACACACCATCTCTCTACACCCCATACCCAATTTGTAGGCCTAATGCAGTGTAGTTTCCAACAACTACTAAACGAGAGCATTAAGATCGCAGCAATGGCGAGGAAGCCTGGGGAACACCTTGGAGTAGAACACACCATCTCTCTACACCCCATACCCAATTTGTAGGCCTAATGCAGTGTAGTTTCCAACAACTACTAAACGAGAGCATGAAGATCGAAGCAATGGAGAGGAAACCTGGGGAACACCTTGGAGTGGAACACACCATCTCTCTACACCCCATACCCAATTTGTAGGCCTAATGCAGTGTAGTTTTCAACAACTACTAAACGAGAGTCGGAAGATCGAAGCAATGTGGACGAAACCTGGGGAACACCTTGGAGTGTAACACACCGTCTCTCTACACCCCATACCCAATTTGTAGGCCTGATGCAGTGTAGTTTCCAACAACTACTAAACGAGAGCATTAAGATCGCAGCAATGGCGAGGAAACCTGGGGAACACCTTGGAGTGTAACACACCATCTCTCTACACCCCATACCCAATTTGTAGGCCTAATGCAGTGTAGTTTCCAACAACTACTAAACGAGAGCATGAAGATCGAAGCAATGGAGAGGAAACCTGGGGAACACCTTGGAGTGGAACACACCATCTCTCTACACCCCATACCCAATTTGTAGGCCTAATGCAGCGTAGTTTCCAACAACTACTAAACGAGAGCCAGAAGATCGAAGCTCAGGAAAGGCAACCTGGAGAACACCTTGGAGTGGAACACACCATCTCTCTACACCCCATACCCAATTTGTAGGCCTAATGCAGCGTAGTTTCCAACAACTACTAAACGAGAGCATGAAGATTGAAGCAATGGAGAGGAAACCTGGGGAACACCTTGGAGTGGAACACACCATCTCTCTACACCCCATACCCAATTTGTAGGCCTAATGCAGTGTAGTTTCCAACAACTACTAAACGAGAGCATGAAGATCGAAGCAATGGAGAGGAAACCTGGGGAACACCTTGGAGTGGAACACACCATCTCGCTATACCCCATACCCAATTTGTAGGCCTAATGCAGTGTAGTTTCCAACAACTACTAAACGAGAGCATGAACATCGAAGCAATGGAGAGGAAACATGGGGAACACCTTAGAGTGGAACACACCATCTCTCTACACCCCATACCCAATTTGTAGGCCTAATGCAGCGTAGTTTCCAACAACTACTAAATGAGAGCATGAAGATCGAAGCAATGGAGAGGAAACCTGGGGAACACCTTGGAGTGGAACACACCATCTCTCTACACCCCATACCCAATTTGTAGGCCTAATGCAGTGTAGTTTCCAACAACTACTAAACGAGAGCATGAAGATCGAAGCAATGTGGACAAAACCTGGGGAACACCTTGGAGTGTAACACACCGTCTCTCTACACCCCATACCCAATATGTAGGCCTAATGCAGTGTAGTTTCCAACAACTACTAAACGAGAGCATTAAGATCGCAGCAATGGCGAGGAAGCCTGGGGAACACCTTGGAGTGGAACACACCATCTCTCTACACCCCATACCCAATTTGTAGGCCTAATGCAGTGTAGTTTCCAACAACTACTAAACGAGAGCATGAAGATCGAAGCAATGGAGAGGAAACTTGGGGAACACCTTGGAGTGGAACACACCATCTCTCTACACCCCATACCCAATTTGTAGGCCTAATTCAGTGTAGTTTCCAACAACTACTAAACGAGAGCATGAAGATCGAAACAATGGAGAGGAAACCTGGGGAACACCTTGGAGTGGAACACACCATCTCTCTACACCCCATACCCAATTTGTAGGCCTAATGCAGTGTAGTTTCCAACAACTACTAAACGAGAGCATGAAGATCGAAGCAATGTGGACAAAACCTGGGGAACACCTTGGAGTGTAACACACCGTCTCTCTACACCCCATACCCAATATGTAGGCCTAATGCAGTGTAGTTTCCAACAACTACTAAACGAGAGCATTAAGATCGCAGCAATGGCGAGGAAGCCTGGGGAACACCTTGGAGTGGAACACACCATCTCTCTACACCCCATACCCAATTTGTAGGCCTAATGCAGTGTAGTTTCCAACAACTACTAAACGAGAGCATGAAGATCGAAGCAATGTGGACAAAACCTGGGGAACACCTTGGAGTGTAACACACCGTCTCTCTACACCCCATACCCAATTTGTAGGCCTAATGCAGTGTAGTTTCCAACAACTACTAAACGAGAGCATTAAGATCGCAGCAATGGCGAGGAAGCCTGGGGAACACCTTGGAGTGGAACACACCATCTCTCTACACCCCATACCCAATTTGTAGGCCTAATGCAGTGTAGTTTCCAACAACTACTAAATGAGAGCCAGAAGATCGAAGCTCAGGAAAGGCAACCTGGAGAACACCTTGGAGTGGAACACACCATCTCTCTACACCCCATACCCAATTTGTAGGCCTAATGCAGCGTAGTTTCCAACAACTACTAAACGAGAGCATGAAGATCGAAGCAATGGAGAGGAAACCTGGGGAACACCTTGGAGTGGAACACACCATCTCTCTACACCCCATACCCAATTTGTAGGCCTAATGCAGTGTAGTTTCCAACAACTACTAAACGAGAGCATGAAGATCGAAGCAATGGAGAGGAAACCTGGGGAACACCTTGGAGTGGAACACACCATCTCTCTACACCCCATACCCAATTTGTAGGCCTAATGCAGTGTAGTTTCCAACAACTACTAAACGAGAGCATGAAGATCGAAGCAATGGAGAGGAAACCTGGGGAACACCTTGGAGTGGAACACACCATCTCTCTACACCCCATACCCAATTTGTAGGCCTAAAGCAGTGTAGTTTCCAACAACTACTAATCGAGAGCATGAAGATCGAAACAATGGAGAGGAAACCTGGGGAACACCTTGGAGTGGAACACACCATCTCTCTACACCCCATACCCAATTTGTAGGCCTAATGCAGTGTAGTTTCCAACAACTACTAAACGAGAGCATGAAGATCGAAGCAATGTGGACGAAACCTGGGGAACACCTTGGAGTGTAACACACCGTCTCTCTACACCCCATACCCAATATGTAGGCCTAATGCAGTGTAGTTTCCAACAACTACTAAACGAGAGCATGAAGATCGAAGCAATGGAGAGGAAACCTGGGGAACACCTTGGAGTGGAACACACCATCTCTCTACACCCCATACCCAATTTGTAGGCCTAATGCAGTGTAGTTTCCAACAACTACTAAACGAGAGCATTAAGATCGCAGCAATGGCGAGGAAGCCTGGGGAACACCTTGGAGTGGAACACACCATCTCTCTACACCCCATACCCAATTTGTAGGCCTAATGCAGTGTAGTTTCCAACAACTACTAAACGAGAGCATGAAGATCGAAGCAATGGAGAGGAAACCTGGGGAACACCTTGGAGTGGAACACACCATCTCTCTACACCCCATACCCAATTTGTAGGCCTAATGCAGTGTAGTTTTCAACAACTACTAAACGAGAGTCGGAAGATCGAAACAATGTGGACGAAACCTGGGGAACACCTTGGAGTCTAACACACCGTCTCTCTACACCCCATACCCAATTTGTAGGCCTAATGCAGTGTAGTTTCCAACAACTACTAAACGAGAGCATTAAGATCGCAGCAATGGCGAGGAAACCTGGGGAACACCTTGGAGTGGAACACACCATCTCTCTACACCCCATACCCAATTTGTAGGCCTAATGCAGTGTAGTTTCCAACAACTACTAAACGAGAGCATGAAGATCGAAGCAATGGAGAGGAAACCTGGGGAACACCTTGGAGTGGAACACACCATCTCTCTACACCCCATACCCAATTTGTAGGCCTAATGCAGCGTAGTTTCCAACAACTACTAAACGAGAGCCAGAAGATCGAAGCTCAGGAAAGGCAACCTGGAGAACACCTTGGAGTGGAACACACCATCTCTCTACACCCCATACCCAATTTGTAGGCCTAATGCAGTGTAGTTTCCAACAACTACTAAACGAGAGCATGAAGATCGAAGCAATGGAGAGGAAACTTGGGGAACACCTTGGAGTGGAACACACCATCTCTCTACACCCCATACCCAATTTGTAGGCCTAATTCAGTGTAGTTTCCAACAACTACTATACGAGAGCATGAAGATCGAAACAATGGAGAGGAAACCTGGGGAACACCTTGGAGTGGAACACACCATCTCTCTACACCCCATACCCAATTTGTAGGCCTAATGCAGTGTAGTTTCCAACAACTACTAAACGAGAGCATGAAGATCGAAGCAATGTGGACGAAACCTGGGGAACACCTTGGAGTGTAACACACCGTCTCTCTACACCCCATACCCAATATGTAGGCCTAATGCAGTGTAGTTTCCAACAACTACTAAACGAGAGCATTAAGATCGCAGCAATGGCGAGGAAGCCTGGGGAACACCTTGGAGTGGAACACACCATCTCTCTACACCCCATACCCAATTTGTAGGCCTAATGCAGTGTAGTTTCCAACAACTACTAAACGAGAGCATGAAGATCGAAGCAATGGAGAGGAAACCTGGGGAACACCTTGGAGTGGAACACACCATCTCTCTACACCCCATACCCAATTTGTAGGCCTAATGCAGTGTAGTTTTCAACAACTACTAAACGAGAGTCGGAAGATCGAAGCAATGTGGACGAAACCAGGGGAACACCTTGGAGTGTAACACACCGTCTCTCTACACCCCATACCCAATTTGTAGGCCTAATGCAGTGTAGTTTCCAACAACTACTAAACGAGAGCATTAAGATCGCAGCAATGGCGAGGAAACCTGGGGAACACCTTGGAGTGGAACACACCATCTCTCTACACCCCATACCCAATTTGTAGGCCTAATGCAGTGTAGTTTCCAACAACTACTAAACGAGAGCATGAAGATCGAAGCAATGGAGAGGAAACCTGGGGAACACCTTGGAGTGGAACACACCATCTCTCTACACCCCATACCCAATTTGTAGGCCTAATGCAGCGTTGTTTCCAACAACTACTAAACGAGAGCCAGAAGATCGAAGCTCAGGATAGGCAACCTGGAGAACACCTTGGAGTGGAACACACCATCTCTCTACACCCCATACCCAATTTGTAGGCCTAATGCAGTGTAGTTTCCAACAACTACTAAACGAGAGCATGAAGATCGAAACAATGGAGAGGAAACCTGGGGAACACCTTGGAGTGGAACACACCATCTCTCTACACCCCATACCAAATTTGTAGGCCTAATGCAGTGTAGTTTCCAACAACTACTAAAGGAGAGCATGAAGATCGAAGCAATGGAGAGGAAACCTGGGGAACACCTTGGAGTGGAACACACCATCTCTCTACACCCCATACCCAATTTGTAGGCCTAATGCAGCGTAGTTTCCAACAACTACTAAATGAGAGCCAGAAGATCGAAGCTCAGGAAAGGCAACCTGGAGAACACCTTGGAGTGGAACACACCATCTCTCTACACCCCATACCCAATTTGTAGGCCTAATGCAGCGTAGTTTCCAACAACTACTAAACGAGAGCATGAAGATCGAAGCAATGGAGAGGAAACCTGGGGAACACCTTGGAGTGGAACACACCATCTCTCTACACCCCATACCCAATTTGTAGGCCTAATGCAGTGTAGTTTCCAACAACTACTAAACGAGAGCATGAAGATCGAAGCAATGGAGAGGAAACCTGGGGAACACCTTGGAGTGGAACACACCATCTCTCTATACCCCATACCCAATTTGTAGGCCTAATGCAGTGTAGTTTCCAACAACTACTAAACGAGAGCATGAAGATCGAAGCAATGGAGAGGAAACCTGGGGAACACCTTGGAGTGGAACACACCATCTCTCTACACCCCATACCCAATTTGTAGGCCGAATGCAGCGTAGTTTCCAACAACTACTAAACGAGAGCCAGAAGATCGAAGCTCAGGAAAGGCAACCTGGAGAACACCTTGGAGTGGAACACACCATCTCTCTACACCCCATACCCAATTTGTAGGCCTAATGCAGCGTAGTTTCCAACAACTACTAAACAAGAGCATGAAGATCGAAGCAATGGAGAGGAAACCTGGGGAACACCTTGGAGTGGAACACACCATCTCTCTACACCCCATACCCAATTTGTAGGCCTAATGCAGTGTAGTTTCCAACAACTACTAAACGAGAGCATGAAGATCGAAGCAATGGAGAGGAAACCTGGGGAACACCTTGGAGTGGAACACACCATCTCTCTACACCCCATACCCAATTTGTAGGCCTAATTCAGTGTAGTTTCCAACAACTACTAAACGAGAGCATGAAGATCGAAACAATGGAGAGGAAACCTGGGGAATACCTTGGAGTGGAACACACCATCTCTCTACACCCCATACCCAATTTGTAGGCCTAATGCAGTGTAGTTTCCAACAACTACTAAACGAGAGCATGAAGATCGAAGCAATGTGGACGAAACCTGGGGAACACCTTGGAGTGTAACACACCGTCTCTCTACACCCCATACCCAATATGTAGGCCTAATGCAGTGTAGTTTCCAACAACTACTAAACGAGAGCATTAAGATTGCAGCAATGGGGAGGAAGCCTGGGGAACACCTTGGAGTGGAACACACCATCTCTCTACACCCCATACCCAATTTGTAGGCCTAATGCAGTGTAGTTTCCAACAACTACTAAACGAGAGCATGAAGATCGAAGCAATGGAGAGGAAACCTGGGGAACACCTTGGAGTGGAACACACCATCTCTCTACACCCCATACCCAATTTGTAGGCCTAATGCAGTGTAGTTTTCAACAACTACTAAACGAGAGTCGGAAGATCGATGCAATGTGGACGAAACCTGGGGAACACCTTGGAGTGTAACACACCGTCTCTCTACACCCCATACCCAATTTGTAGGCCTAATGCAGTGTAGTTTCCAACAACTACTAAACGAGAGCATTAAGATCGCAGCAATGGCGAGGAAACCTGGGGAACACCTTGGAGTGGAACACACCATCTCTCTACACCCCATACCCAATTTGTAGGCCTAATGCAGTGTAGTTTCCAACAACTACTAAACAAGAGCATGAAGATCGAAGCAATGGAGAGGAAACCTGGGGAACACCTTGGAGTGGAACACACCATCTCTCTACACCCCATACCCAATTTGTAGGCCTAATGCAGCGTAGTTTCCAACAACTACTAAACGAGAGCCAGAAGATCGAAGCTCAGGATAGGCAACCTGGAGAACACCTTGGAGTGGAACACACCATCTCTCTACACCCCATACCCAATTTGTAGGCCTAATGCAGCGTAGTTTCCAACAACTACTAAACGAGAGCATGAAGATCGAAACAATGGAGAGGAAACCTGGGGAACACCTTGGAGTGGAACACACCATCTCTCTACACCCCATACCCAATTTGTAGGCCTAATGCAGTGTAGTTTCCAACAACTACTAAACGAGAGCATGAAGATCGAAGCAATGGAGAGGAAACCTGGGGAACACCTTGGAGTGGAACACACCATCTCTCTACACCCCATACCCAATTTGTAGGCCTAATGCAGCGTAGTTTCCAACAACTACTAAATGAGAGCCAGAAGATCGAAGCTCAGGAAAGGCAACCTGGATAACACCTTGGAGTGGAACACACCATCTCTCTACACCCCATACCCAATTTGTAGGCCTAATGCAGCGTAGTTTCCAACAACTACTAAACGAGAGCATGAAGATCGAAGCAATGGAGAGGAAACCTGGGGAACACCTTGGAGTGGAACACACCATCTCTCTACACCCCATACCCAATTTGTAGGCCTAATGCAGTGTAGTTTCCAACAACTACTAAACGAGAGCATGAAGATCGAAGCAATGGAGAGGAAACCTGGGGAACACCTTGGAGTGGAACACACCATCTCTCTATACCCCATACCCAATTTGTAGGCCTAATGCAGTGTAGTTTCCAACAACTACTAAACGAGAGCATGAAGATCGAAGCAATGGAGAGGAAACCTGGGGAACACCTTGGAGTGGAACACACCATCTCTCTACACCCCATACCCAATTTGTAGGCCGAATGCAGCGTAGTTTCCAACAACTACTAAACGAGAGCCAGAAGATCGAAGCTCAGGAAAGGCAACCTGGAGAACACCTTGGAGTGGAACACACCATCTCTCTACACCCCATACCCAATTTGTAGGCCTAATGCAGCGTAGTTTCCAACAACTACTAAACAAGAGCATGAAGATCGAAGCAATGGAGAGGAAACCTGGGGAACACCTTGGAGTGGAACACACCATCTCTCTACACCCCATACCCAATTTGTAGGCCTAATGCAGTGTAGTTTCCAACAACTACTAAACGAGAGCATGAAGATCGAAGCAATAGAGAGGAAACCTGGGGAACACCTTGGAGTGGAACACACCATCTCTCTACACCCCATACCCAATTTGTAGGCCTAATGCAGTGTAGTTTTCAACAACTACTAAACGAGAGTCGGAAGATCGAAGCAATGTGGACGAAACCTGGGGAACACCTTGGAGTGTAACACACCATCTCTCTACACCCCATACCCAATTTGTAGGCCTAATGCAGTGTAGTTTCCAACAACTACTAAACGAGAGCATGAAGATCGAAGCAATGGAGAGGAAACCTGGGGAACACCTTGGAGTGGAACACACCATCTCTCTACACCCCATACCCAATATGTAGGCCTTATGCAGTGTAGTTTCCAACAACTACTAAACGAGAGCATGAAGATCGAAGCAATGGAGAGGAAACCTGGGGAACACCTTGGAGTGGAACACACCATCTCTCTACACCCCATACCCAATTTGTAGGCCTAATGCAGCGTAGTTTCCAACAACTACTAAACGAGAGCCAGAAGATCGAAGCTCAGGATAGGCAACCTGGAGAACACCTTGGAGTGGAACACACCATCTCTCTACACCCCATACCCAATTTGTAGGCCTAATGCAGCGTAGTTTCCAACAACTACTAAACGAGAGCATGAAGATCGAAACAATGGAGAGGAAACCTGGGGAACACCTTGGAGTGGAACACACCATCTCTCTACACCCCATACCCAATTTGTAGGCCTAATGCAGTGTAGTTTCCAACAACTACTAAACGAGAGCATGAAGATCGAAGCAATGGAGAGGAAACCTGGGGAACACCTTGGAGTGGAACACACCATCTCTCTACACCCCATACCCAATTTGTAGGCCTAATGCAGCGTAGTTTCCAACAACTACTAAATGAGAGCCAGAAGATCGAAGCTCAGGAAAGGCAACCTGGATAACACCTTGGAGTGGAACACACCATCTCTCTACACCCCATACCCAATTTGTAGGCCTAATGCAGCGTAGTTTCCAACAACTACTAAACGAGAGCATGAAGATCGAAGCAATGGAGAGGAAACCTGGGGAACACCTTGGAGTGGAACACACCATCTCTCTACACCCCATACCCAATTTGTAGGCCTAATGCAGTGTAGTTTCCAACAACTACTAAACGAGAGCATGAAGATCGAAGCAATGGAGAGGAAACCTGGGGAACACCTTGGAGTGGAACACACCATCTCTCTATACCCCATACCCAATTTGTAGGCCTAATGCAGTGTAGTTTCCAACAACTACTAAACGAGAGCATGAAGATCGAAGCAATGGAGAGGAAACCTGGGGAACACCTTGGAGTGGAACACACCATCTCTCTACACCCCATACCCAATTTGTAGGCCGAATGCAGCGTAGTTTCCAACAACTACTAAACGAGAGCCAGAAGATCGAAGCTCAGGAAAGGCAACCTGGAGAACACCTTGGAGTGGAACACACCATCTCTCTACACCCCATACCCAATTTGTAGGCCTAATGCAGCGTAGTTTCCAACAACTACTAAACAAGAGCATGAAGATCGAAGCAATGGAGAGGAAACCTGGGGAACACCTTGGAGTGGAACACACCATCTCTCTACACCCCATACCCAATTTGTAGGCCTAATGCAGTGTAGTTTCCAACAACTACTAAACGAGAGCATGAAGATCGAAGCAATAGAGAGGAAACCTGGGGAACACCTTGGAGTGGAACACACCATCTCTCTACACCCCATACCCAATTTGTAGGCCTAATGCAGTGTAGTTTTCAACAACTACTAAACGAGAGTCGGAAGATCGAAGCAATGTGGACGAAACCTGGGGAACACCTTGGAGTGTAACACACCATCTCTCTACACCCCATACCCAATTTGTAGGCCTAATGCAGTGTAGTTTCCAACAACTACTAAACGAGAGCATGAAGATCGAAGCAATGGAGAGGAAACCTGGGGAACACCTTGGAGTGGAACACACCATCTCTCTACACCCCATACCCAATATGTAGGCCTTATGCAGTGTAGTTTCCAACAACTACTAAACGAGAGCATGAAGATCGAAGCAATGGAGAGGAAACCTGGGGAACACCTTGGAGTGGAACACACCATCTCTCTACACCCCATACCCAATTTGTAGGCCTTATGCAGTGCAGTTTCCAACAACTACTAAACGAGAGCATTAAGATCGCAGCAATGGCGAGGAAACCTGGGGAACACCTTGGAGTGGAACACACCATCTCTCTACACCCCATACCCAATTTGTAGGCCTAATGCAGTGTAGTTTCCAACAACTACTAAACGAGAGCATGAAGATCGAAGCAATGGAGAGGAAACCTGGGGAACACCTTGGAGTGGAACACACCATCTCTCTACACCCCATACCCAATTTGTAGGCCTAATGCAGTGTAGTTTCCAACAACTACTATACGAGAGCATGAAGATCGAAGCAATGGAGAAGAAACCTGGGGAACACCTTGGAGTGGAACACACCATCTCTCTACACCCCATACCCAATTTGTAGGCCTAATGCAGCGTAGTTTCCAACAACTACTAAACGAGAGCCAGAAGATCGAAGCTCAGGAAAGGCAACCTGGAGAACACCTTGGAGTGGAACACACCATCTCTCTCCACCCCATACTCAATTTGTAGGCCTAATGCAGCGTAGTTTCCAACAACTACTAAACGAGAGCATGAAGATCGAAGCAATGGAGAGGAAACCTGGGGAACACCTTGGAGTGGAACACACCATCTCTCTACACCCCATACCCAATTTGTAGGCCTAATGCAGTGTAGTTTCCAACAACTACTAAACGAGAGCATGAAGATCGAAGCAATGGAGAGGAAACCTGGGGAACACCTTGGAGTGGAACACACCATCTCTCTACACCCCATACCCAATTTGTAGGCCTAATGCAGCGTAGTTTCCAACAACTACTAAACGAGAGCATGAAGATCGAAGCAATGGAGAAGAAACCTGGGGAACACCTTGGAGTGGAACACACCATCTCTCTACACCCCATACCCAATTTGTAGGCCTAATGCAGCGTAGTTTCCAACAACTACTAAACGAGAGCCAGAAGATCGAAGCTCAGGAAAGGCAACCTGGAGAACACCTTGGAGTGGAACACACCATCTCTCTACACCCCATACCCAATTTGTAGGCCTAATGCAGCGTAGTTTCCAACAACTACTAAACAAGAGCATGAAGATCGAAGCAATGGAGAGGAAACCTGGGGAACACCTTGGAGTGGAACACACCATCTCTCTACACCCCATACCCAATTTGTAGGCCTAATGCAGTGTAGTTTCCAACAACTACTAAACGAGAGCATGAAGATCGAAGCAATAGAGAGGAAACCTGGGGAACACCTTGGAGTGGAACACACCATCTCTCTACACCCCATACCCAATTTGTAGGCCTAATGCAGTGTAGATTTCAACAACTACTAAACGAGAGTCGGAAGATCGAAGCAATGTGGACGAAACCTGGGGAACACCTTCGAGTGTAACACACCATCTCTCTACACCCCATACCCAATTTGTAGGCCTAATGCAGTGTAGTTTCCAACAACTACTAAACGAGAGCATGAAGATCGAAGCAATGGAGAGGAAGCCTGGGGAACACCTTGGAGTGGAACACACCATCTCTCTACACCCCATACCCAATTTGTAGGCCTAATGCAGCGTAGTTTCCAACAACTACTAAACGAGAGCATGAAGATCGAAGCAATGGAGAGGAAGCCTGGGGAACACCTTGGAGTGGAACACACCATCTCTCTACACCCCATACCCAATTTGTAGGCCTAATGCAGTGTAGTTTCCAACAACTACTAAACGAGAGCATGAAGATCGAAGCAATGGAGAGGAAACCTGGGGAACACCTTGGAGTGGAACACACCATCTCTCTACACCCCATACCCAATTTGTAGGCCTAATTCAGTGTAGTTTCCAACAACTACTAAACGAGAGCATGAAGATCGAAACAATGGAGAGGAAACCTGGGGAATACCTTGGAGTGGAACACACCATCTCTCTACACCCCATACCCAATTTGTAGGCCTAATGCAGTGTAGTTTCCAACAACTACTAAACGAGAGCATGAAGATCGAAGCAATGTGGACGAAACCTGGGGAACACCTTGGAGTGTAACACACCGTCTCTCTACACCCCATACCCAATATGTAGGCCTAATGCAGTGTAGTTTCCAACAACTACTAAACGAGAGCATTAAGATTGCAGCAATGGCGAGGAAGCCTGGGGAACACCTTGGAGTGGAACACACCATCTCTCTACACCCCATACCCAATTTGTAGGCCTAATGCAGTGTAGTTTCCAACAACTACTAAACGAGAGCATGAAGATCGAAGCAATGGAGAGGAAACCTGGGGAACACCTTGGAGTGGAACACACCATCTCTCTACACCCCATACCCAATTTGTAGGCCTAATGCAGTGTAGTTTTCAACAACTACTAAACGAGAGTCGGAAGATCGATGCAATGTGGACGAAACCTGGGGAACACCTTGGAGTGTAACACACCGTCTCTCTACACCCCATACCCAATTTGTAGGCCTAATGCAGTGTAGTTTCCAACAACTACTAAACGAGAGCATTAAGATCGCAGCAATGGCGAGGAAACCTGGGGAACACCTTGGAGTGGAACACACCATCTCTCTACACCCCATACCCAATTTGTAGGCCTAATGCAGTGTAGTTTCCAACAACTACTAAACAAGAGCATGAAGATCGAAGCAATGGAGAGGAAACCTGGGGAACACCTTGGAGTGGAACACACCATCTCTCTACACCCCATACCCAATTTGTAGGCCTAATGCAGCGTAGTTTCCAACAACTACTAAACGAGAGCCAGAAGATCGAAGCTCAGGATAGGCAACCTGGAGAACACCTTGGAGTGGAACACACCATCTCTCTACACCCCATACCCAATTTGTAGGCCTAATGCAGCGTAGTTTCCAACAACTACTAAACGAGAGCATGAAGATCGAAACAATGGAGAGGAAACCTGGGGAACACCTTGGAGTGGAACACACCATCTCTCTACACCCCATACCCAATTTGTAGGCCTAATGCAGTGTAGTTTCCAACAACTACTAAACGAGAGCATGAAGATCGAAGCAATGGAGAGGAAACCTGGGGAACACCTTGGAGTGGAACACACCATCTCTCTACACCCCATACCCAATTTGTAGGCCTAATGCAGCGTAGTTTCCAACAACTACTAAATGAGAGCCAGAAGATCGAAGCTCAGGAAAGGCAACCTGGATAACACCTTGGAGTGGAACACACCATCTCTCTACACCCCATACCCAATTTGTAGGCCTAATGCAGCGTAGTTTCCAACAACTACTAAACGAGAGCATGAAGATCGAAGCAATGGAGAGGAAACCTGGGGAACACCTTGGAGTGGAACACACCATCTCTCTACACCCCATACCCAATTTGTAGGCCTAATGCAGTGTAGTTTCCAACAACTACTAAACGAGAGCATGAAGATCGAAGCAATGGAGAGGAAACCTGGGGAACACCTTGGAGTGGAACACACCATCTCTCTATACCCCATACCCAATTTGTAGGCCTAATGCAGTGTAGTTTCCAACAACTACTAAACGAGAGCATGAAGATCGAAGCAATGGAGAGGAAACCTGGGGAACACCTTGGAGTGGAACACACCATCTCTCTACACCCCATACCCAATTTGTAGGCCGAATGCAGCGTAGTTTCCAACAACTACTAAACGAGAGCCAGAAGATCGAAGCTCAGGAAAGGCAACCTGGAGAACACCTTGGAGTGGAACACACCATCTCTCTACACCCCATACCCAATTTGTAGGCCTAATGCAGCGTAGTTTCCAACAACTACTAAACAAGAGCATGAAGATCGAAGCAATGGAGAGGAAACCTGGGGAACACCTAGGAGTGGAACACACCATCTCTCTACACCCCATACCCAATTTGTAGGCCTAATGCAGTGTAGTTTCCAACAACTACTAAACGAGAGCATGAAGATCGAAGCAATAGAGAGGAAACCTGGGGAACACCTTGGAGTGGAACACACCATCTCTCTACACCCCATACCCAATTTGTAGGCCTAATGCAGTGTAGTTTTCAACAACTACTAAACGAGAGTCGGAAGATCGAAGCAATGTGGACGAAACCTGGGGAACACCTTGGAGTGTAACACACCATCTCTCTACACCCCATACCCAATTTGTAGGCCTAATGCAGTGTAGTTTCCAACAACTACTAAACGAGAGCATGAAGATCGAAGCAATGGAGAGGAAACCTGGGGAACACCTTGGAGTGGAACACACCATCTCTCTACACCCCATACCCAATATGTAGGCCTTATGCAGTGTAGTTTCCAACAACTACTAAACGAGAGCATGAAGATCGAAGCAATGGAGAGGAAACCTGGGGAACACCTTGGAGTGGAACACACCATCTCTCTACACCCCATACCCAATTTGTAGGCCTTATGCAGTGCAGTTTCCAACAACTACTAAACGAGAGCATTAAGATCGCAGCAATGGCGAGGAAACCTGGGGAACACCTTGGAGTGGAACACACCATCTCTCTACACCCCATACCCAATTTGTAGGCCTAATGCAGTGTAGTTTCCAACAACTACTAAACGAGAGCATGAAGATCGAAGCAATGGAGAGGAAACCTGGGGAACACCTTGGAGTGGAACACACCATCTCTCTACACCCCATACCCAATTTGTAGGCCTAATGCAGTGTAGTTTCCAACAACTACTATACGAGAGCATGAAGATCGAAGCAATGGAGAAGAAACCTGGGGAACACCTTGGAGTGGAACACACCATCTCTCTACACCCCATACCCAATTTGTAGGCCTAATGCAGCATAGTTTCCAACAACTACTAAACGAGAGCCAGAAGATCGAAGCTCAGGAAAGGCAACCTGGAGAACACCTTGGAGTGGAACACACCATCTCTCTCCACCCCATACTCAATTTGTAGGCCTAATGCAGCGTAGTTTCCAACAACTACTAAACGAGAGCATGAAGATCGAAGCAATGGAGAGGAAACCTGGGGAACACCTTGGAGTGGAACACACCATCTCTCTACACCCCATACCCAATTTGTAGGCCTAATGCAGTGTAGTTTCCAACAACTACTAAACGAGAGCATGAAGATCGAAGCAATGGAGAGGAAACCTGGGGAACACCTTGGAGTGGAACACACCATCTCTCTACACCCCATACCCAATTTGTAGGCCTAATGCAGCGTAGTTTCCAACAACTACTAAACGAGAGCATGAAGATCGAAGCAATGGAGAAGAAACCTGGGGAACACCTTGGAGTGGAACACACCATCTCTCTACACCCCATACCCAATTTGTAGGCCTAATGCAGCGTAGTTTCCAACAACTACTAAACGAGAGCCAGAAGATCGAAGCTCAGGAAAGGCAACCTGGAGAACACCTTGGAGTGGAACACACCATCTCTCTACACCCCATACCCAATTTGTAGGCCTAATGCAGCGTAGTTTCCAACAACTACTAAACAAGAGCATGAAGATCGAAGCAATGGAGAGGAAACCTGGGGAACACCTTGGAGTGGAACACACCATCTCTCTACACCCCATACCCAATTTGTAGGCCTAATGCAGTGTAGTTTCCAACAACTACTAAACGAGAGCATGAAGATCGAAGCAATAGAGAGGAAACCTGGGGAACACCTTGGAGTGGAACACACCATCTCTCTACACCCCATACCCAATTTGTAGGCCTAATGCAGTGTAGATTTCAACAACTACTAAACGAGAGTCGGAAGATCGAAGCAATGTGGACGAAACCTGGGGAACACCTTCGAGTGTAACACACCATCTCTCTACACCCCATACCCAATTTGTAGGCCTAATGCAGTGTAGTTTCCAACAACTACTAAACGAGAGCATGAAGATCGAAGCAATGGAGAGGAAGCCTGGGGAACACCTTGGAGTGGAACACACCATCTCTCTACACCCCATACCCAATTTGTAGGCCTAATGCAGTGTAGTTTCCAACAACTACTAAACGAGAGCATGAAGATCGAAGCAATGGAGAGGAAACCTGGGGAACACCTTGGAGTGGAACTCATCATCTCTCTACACCCCATACCCAATTTGTAGGCCTAATGCAGTGTAGTTTCCAACAACTACTAAACGAGAGCATTAAGATCGCAGCAATGGCGAGGAAACCTCGGGAACACCTTGGAGTGGAACACACCATCTCTCTACACCCCATACCCAATTTGTAGGCCTAATGCAGTGTAGTTTCCAAAAACTACTAAACGAGAGCATGAAGATCGAAGCAATGGAGAGGAAACCTGGGGAACACCTTGGAGTGGAACACACCATCTCTCTACACAACATACCCAATTTGTAGGCCTAATGCAGTGTAGTTTCCAACAACTACTAAACGAGAGCATGAAGATCGAAGCAATGGAGAGGAAACCTGGGGAACACCTTGGAGTGGAACACACCATCTCTCTACACCCCATACCCAATTTGTAGGCCTAATGCAGCGTAGTTTCCAACAACTACTAAACGAGAGCCAGAAGATCGAAGCTCAGGAAAGGCAACCTGGAGAACACCTTGGAGTGGAACACACCATCTCTCTCCACCCCATACCCAATTTGTAGGCCTAATGCAGCGTAGTTTCCAACAACTACTAAACGAGAGCATGAAGATCGAAGCAATGGAGAGGAAACCTGGGGAACACCTTGGAGTGGAACACACCATCTCTCTACACCCCATACCCAATTTGTAGGCCTAATGCAGTGTAGTTTCCAACAACTACTAAACGAGAGCATGAAGATCGAAGCAATGGAGAGGAAACCTGGGGAACACCTTGGAGTGGAACACACCATCTCTCTACACCCCATACCCAATTTGTAGGCCTAATGCAGCGTAGTTTCCAACAACTACTAAACGAGAGCATGAAGATCGAAGCAATGGAGAAGAAACCTGGGGAACACCTTGGAGTGGAACACACCATCTCTCTACACCCCATACCCAATTTGTAGGCCTAATGCAGCGTAGTTTCCAACAACTACTAAACGAGAGCCAGAAGATCGAAGCTCAGGAAAGGCAACCTGGAGAACACCTTGGAGTGGAACACACCATCTCTCTACACCCCATACCCAATTTGTAGGCCTAATGCAGTGTAGTTTCCAACAACTACTAAACGAGAGCATTAAGATTGAAGCAATGGCGAGGAAACCTGGGGCACACCTTGGGGAGGCAGACACCGTTAGTAGGCCCTACCAAAGTTGTACCCCCAATGCAGTTTTAAAATTCCTAGAGGCTGAAAACAAGACTATTGACGCTCAGCTTTTTTCAAAGGAACACAGCTGAATTGAGTGGCGCAGACAGACACAGGTAGTAGGACTTAAACCAAAAATGTGGCTCACTGCAGCTTAAAAATGTTACAGGGGTTCACAAGCAGCAGTACTCTGGGCAGTGGAGGACAATTTCAATAGTGGACCGCAGACAGACTTTGTATGCCTACTATTAAAAAAAGGATGCTCTATGCAATTAAAAATCGGTTCCAGGGGTCCACGGGCAGCAGTGGTGTGGTCAGTGGACGAGTATTGGAAGGAGGGACCGCAGACAGGCGTAGTAGGCCTAACATAACAAAATTAGGCTGTAGACACTGTAAAATTGGTTCCAGGGGTACACGGGCAGCAGTGGTGTGGTCAGCGGAGGAAAATTGGAATTAGGGACTGCAGACAGACTTTGTAGGCTGTCCCCTGTGGACCATGCATCCAACACATTAACCCAGTGCGCCGTAATGGACACATAACTTTTTGTGGACATGCCTACTGGTCCATGCGTCTCTTGTCAGGTGCACCTTTCTACTGTTTGATTGCCTGAGTGCTATGACAATGCAGACTTTTTCATGCCGGTGGAGGGCTGGGATGGCTTTTCTCGCAAAAGAAATGTCGACTGGGTAGCTTGAACCGTTGCACAGCGTAGTTCATCTGGGCTTTCTAAATATAAAACAAAGAAAAAAAGGAGGCTACATGCACTTTCAGCTGGGTTCCAGGGGTACACGGCCAGCATTGGTCTGGTCAGTGGAGAACTATTGGAAGGAAGGACCGCAGACAGGCATCGAAGGCCTAACATAATAACACATGGCTGTAGGCAATTTTAAATTGGTTCCAGGGGAACACGGGCAGCAGTGGCCTGGTCAGTGTAGTAGTAGTAGAAAGAACGGACCGCAGACAGGCATCGAAGGCCTAAAATAAAAAAATTGGGCTGGCTGTAGGCAATTTTAAATTGGTTCCAGGGGTACACGGGCAGCAGTGGTGTGGTCAGTGGAGGCCTAGTGGAAGGAGTGACCGCAAACAGGCATCGAAGGCCTAACATAATAACAGATGGCTGTAGGCAATTTTAAATTGGTTCCAGGGGAACACGGGCAGCAGTGGCCTGGTCAGTGTAGTAGTAGTAGAAAGAACGGTCCGCAGACAGGCTTCGAAGGCCTAAAATAAAATTTGGGCTGGCTGTAGGCAATTTTAAATTGGTTCCAGGGGTACACGGGCAGCAGTGGTGTGGTCAGTGGAAGCCTAGTGGAAGGAGGGACCGCAGACAGGCTTCGAAGGCTTAACATAAAAAAAATAGGGCTGTTGGCAATTTAAAATTGGTTCCAGGGGTACACGGGCAGCAGTACAATGGTCAGTGGAGGCCTAGTGGAAGGAGGGACCGCAGACAGGCTTCGAAGGCCTAACATAACAAAAATGTCAATACAATGGTATTGACAGTGCCAGGCATTGAAGGATGTCAGCGCATAGACTAAACATTGGTGGAGCTGTGAGAGATAATTTTGCAAGTGGTAGAGCACTGTTTGAGCTGGGGGGGGGGGAACTGTCTTGTGGCCAGCGGTACAGGCCCAGGGCCCCTCATATTACAACGGTGTGTCTGACGTTGGGTGCGCACCACCACCGCCAGAGACACTTTATTGTACTATGAGGGACCCAGTGGCAGTGCCGTCGGCCAAAAGCGGGCACACCCACCTCTTCAGACAAACAGCACTCTCACGGGTGCTGGCGCCAAGTGGCGATACCACGGCCCCGTGTGGGGAGTTTGGCCATTTAGTGAGGTGTAAACATGTCGTATGCTGGACAATCAGGTGCAGAAAATTACGAGATTGGAAAAGTAATTCAGAATAGTCCACAAGCAAGACCTTTTCATAGGAAAGCTAGGTGTCAGCCGGGCAAGATGGGGCAAAAGATTTCGAAATCCAGTTGTGGTTCATTTTAATGAAGGTTAGATCATCTACATTTTGGGTAGCCAGACGAGTCCTTTTTTCTGTTAGTATTGAACCTGCAGCACTGAATACTCTTTCTGATAGGACACTAGCTGCCGGGCAAGCAAGCTCCTGCAATGCATATTCTGCCAATTCTGGCCACGTGTCTAATTTGGATGCCCAGTAATCAAATGGGAATGACGGTTGAGGGAGAACGTCGATAAGGGATGAAAAATAGTTTGTAACCATACTGGACAAATGTTGTCTCCTGTCACTTTGAATTGATGCTGCAGTACCTGTCCTGTTTGCGGTCATAGCAAAATCACTCCACAACCTGGTCAGAAAACCCCTCTGGCCAACGCCACTTCTGATTTCTGCCCCTCTAACACCTCTGGTCTGCTGGCCCCTGCAGCTCGTGTGAGAACGATCACGGGCGCTGTGTGCAGGGAATGCCAGAAGCAAACGGTCAACAAGAGTTGATTGTTTGGTTGCTAATATTATTTCCAAGTTGTCATGTGGCATTATATTTTGCAATTTGCCTTTATAGCGAGGATCAAGGAGGCAGGCCAACCAGTAATCGTCATCGTTCATCATTTTAGTAATGCGTGTGTCCCTTTTGAGGATACGTAAGGCATAATCCGCCATGTGAGCCAAAGTTCCAGTTCTCAAATCTGCGGTTGTGCTTGGTTGAGGGGCAGTTTCAGGCAAATCCACGTCACTTGTGTCCCTCCAAAAACCAGAACCCGGCCTTGCCGCGCCAACAATTTCCAGTGGCCCCGGAAAAGCTTCCTCATTAAAAATATAATCATCCCCATCATCCTCCTCGTCCTCCTCCTCCTCTTCGCCCGCTACCTCGTCCTGTACACTGCCCTGGCCAGACAATGGCTGACTGTCATCAAGGCTTTCCTCTTCCTCAGCTGCAGACGCCTGATCCTTTATGTGCGTCAAACTTTAAATCAGCAGACGCATTAGGGGGATGCTCATGCTTATTATGGTGTTGTCTGCACTAACCAGCCGTGTGCATTCCTCAAAACACTGAAGGACTTGACACATGTCTTGAATCTTCGACCACTGCAAACCTGACAACTCCATGTCTGCCATCCTACTGCCTGCCCGTGTATGTGTATCCTCCCACAAAAACATAACAGCCCGCCTCTGTTCGCACAGTCTCTGAAGCATGTGCAGTGTTGAGTTCCACCTTGTTGCAACGTCTATGATTAGGCCATGCTGGGGAAGGTTCAAAGAATGCTGATAGGTCTGCATACGGCTGGAGTGTACGGGCGAACGGCGGATATGTGAGCAAAGTCCACGCACTTTGAGGAGCAGGTCGGATAACCCCGGATAACTTTTCAGGAAGCACTGCACCACCAGGTTTAAGGTGTGAGCCAGGCAAGGAATGTGTTTCAGTTGGGAAAGGGAGATGGCAGCCATGAAATTCCTTCCGTTATCACTCACTACCTTGCCTGCCTCAAGATCTACAGTGCCCAGC